>NC_045439.1:65725311-65776515 GCF_002776525.5 Piliocolobus tephrosceles | reverse complement strand
AGATAGATAGATAGATAGATAGATAGATAGATAGATAGATAGATAGACATAGATATTGCTATATGCTCTATCTTCCCTCCTCCTGTCGCCCACATAAACAGATATATCTGTTTATAATAATCTCCAAATTGTATTTCAAGTATTATAAAGTTTTAGGTATATCTGTTTATATGGCAGACAGGAGAGAGAGAATACAATCTGTTTATATGGGGGAGGGGAGAGAGACTATATATTTAAAAACTCAATTATGTATATATAAACATATATATTAAATATATAATTATATAATCTTAGAAAACTCATTCCCTCTCATAAATTAAATTATCATGCCTACGAGAATGATTTCCAAATCTTATCTCTAGTTGTTACTTTCAACTGAGTACCCTCATTTTTCACCTGCCTATTAGATCTGACCATTTGAATATCCTTAATCTTGCCACTTCAATATGTCGAAAAGGCAACTTACTGTCTTTCTCGAAAACAAAGTTTTCATTGGATTCTCTTTTGATTTATAGTTCCACCCTTCTTCCATGCTAAAAATGCCAAAATTGTCTTTACTACTTATTTTTAATATTCTCAAATTATATTACATAGACACTTTTCATTCCCATTGCTACCACCATAATTCAAAAGTCTGTCACCTTGTACATGTATATTGCCTTAGCATAAGGAGTTTTCTGTTTGTTTCTAGACTTTCAATAAAATTATATTTGGTCAGGAATTCTTTTTCATATCTACCTCAATGTCATAATGGTCATGCTACACATCTTGAGCATCTATAAAATTCAAAATTGGGAACACATTAGACACAATATTCTACCTTGGATTTTTATTAAATGACAAACAAAAGTGGTTCTCCAAGGGTAGCACTGGCCGTGAAAGCCATCAGCTTTGCTGATGGAGAAGGAGCACATAAACTGATGGAAAAGAAGAAAAATCTAGCAATGTTTTCTGTAAGAGAGTGATCTTGGTGAGAAGCAAATGACTCTAACATATACAGGATTTTCCTCTTAATTTTCTGACTTTCTCCATTTGCTTCTCACCAAGATCACTCTCTTACAGAAAGCATTGCTAATATCTCCATATATCCCTGACTAACCAGGAGTCTGCATATATGTGCAGAAGAAACACAAAAGGGCCTAGCAGAAAATAAAGCCAGGATAGATTCGAAAATGAGCTTTGAAATGTGCTCCCAACCCACACTAACGTCCATTCATAAGGGGTAGAAGCCTTCATGTTTGAGGTGTTTGAAGACAACATGTGATCATTTACTGCATGACCACTAAGCTATGCAAAAACTGCCACAACTTCCTAGAAAGCCAACCAAAAAAGATTAAAAGTATTCAAAAGATGCATTAGTTGCTGCACACCATGGAGAGAGGAAGATACTGCAAATTTAGTCCAGCCAAGTTGTTAAAACAAATCAATCAACAACAACAACTAAATAAAAATGAAAAATCTCAGGAAAATATCCAGAGTTGTTACAACGTATTTTCAAAAATATGCAGGTAAAAAATGTTACGAAATATGCAATTGATCCTGAAGCCCTTCTCCAGCCTCTTTATAGTATCTTCTCAGATGGTCTCATCAGTTTCTAAAGTTTGAACCAATATGCTGATGATACATCATTAAGAATGAGTATTCTGAACAGATAATTCACAACCGATTGTCATTTCTGTCTCCTAACCTGTCCTGTGTTAAGGCTTCTAAGCTAGCAAACATCTGAAGTTTTTCATATTCTAAATTACATTCTAATATCTAAAATGAACTTCTAATTTATCTATTGTCAAATATTTTGCCTCATAATGAATGCAGAAAACCTAATACTCAGGTTCTTACATCCACTTTGGCCTAATGGTGCTTGTAAATAATGCATTTGCATAATGAGCAATATTTATAAAAGCCAATTATTGCTAATACGAATGACCTTTTGGCATCAAGTATGCTAATAACCTTTGAAATGTTGACTAGATTACATAGTGCCAAAACAAAACTTAGGTATAATAGGAACCAGGCTCCTTGTATATATAAGAATGAAGGTTAGTTTCTATTTTGGCTGCACTTATAAAGAGGTGTTAATTAGATATGTGATTTGAATTAAAAATTCTGGTACATTTTCAAATAGAGAGCATTAAAAATGAATTATGTGGAAATGACTACAGCTAGACACAAGAGCCCTACTTTTACAAAATAATTTCTAATGAAATAGAATTAACTTGCAACATAAGTACTGAGATTCAGATATTTTCAAAGTATTAATCCTCTAAAGTTGCTATACAGTTTATATTTATAGACAGAAGATTTTGTAGTTTTTTGTTAATTCGTGTGTACTTAATATAAACAAATATTAAAAATAATCATTAATCAGGTTAAATTTTAATGTATTTTTAAAGGCCATAATAAGTATCCTCAAACATTTAATTCACTTTTTTTTTGTTATGTTGTAAAATGAATGCATTTCACCTAAGTGCTGGTAGATTTACAGGTCATTCTATTAAAGCACTTTAGTTTCTGTATATTACATTTTAAATTGCTTATTTACAACTATATACATTTTAATATGGCAGCTTCGCCATAATGAGTTCATGTAATAGCACCACAGAGCTAACTGTGTTTTGTAGCAATAAAAATACTAATGCAAAATATACTGTAATCTGATTTTTGCTTCACTTCTGTGCTCTGTCCTACTTGAATTATTTAGGGATCCAAATTCAATTTTCCAAAAACAAATAACTTTCAACTACTTATCAAATAATTTTCAACTTTGATAATATTACCACAGGTCTGTTCTCATCTATCAGTCTAACCCTAGACAAAACAGCCTAACTAGGGTGAATTATTTTGAGTAATTAATTCAGTTAGATTTTCAGCTCTATGTTCACCTTTTAGTGACTTCGTACTGAACACTAAATTCATAACCTGAGCATTAGCAATTATTCAGTAATTATTTAAGTCTACCCCCTGCCCTCAGTCATGGGGATCCATGCAGTTATTTCATCTTCTTTTATCAATCTTCTTTGTAATTTTCTTTTATTTTCTTCCAAAATTATTACTTATATTCCATTTTCTCAACATTTTATTTTTGTCAACTCATGTGACAAAATAATTGCAATAATTTAATTTTTAAAAATACAGAATGTGCAAGCCCAGTAGATTAAAAAGTAAAAAATAATTTTACTTTCTCAAGGCTCATGAAGTCTAGTGGTGAGCTGCAAGTATACAGGGTAAAGTATAATAAGCACTAGAAGTATCAGAGTTGATGATACCACTGACTTGTTAAACAGTTTTAAAATAGCCTCAAATCACCATCTTTCATGTAATACCTTTATGTAGAGTGTCAAACCCCCTCCCTTTGTAATTATTCTCCATATCCTGACTTTTTAGCAAGGTTTTATTTTTGACAATAGTCAAAAAATCTTTGTAGAATGTTCTGAAAATTACAGACTATCTCAATTGAATACACTATGTGATAATGGTAGTAATTTTATTTTTGCCCCAAATATTTTTTTGCTCATTTTTCAGTTTCATAACTCTTTAGATTACTTCTCTGACTTTTTATGCTTGAGGTTAGTATAGGCTGAAATGCTGCAGAGACTCCCAACTTATAACTCAAAGCCTGAAGCCTATATTATGCTCTCTCAAATGGATCAAACATCTTTAAAAATACCACTAAAGGAAAAGGGAGAAAATGGGTCAAACATTTTGTGTTTGTACTATTTTCGGTGGAAACATTTCTATTACTTAAAACCTCTGAACAGAAGTTAGCTGTCAGTTCTGCAAGAGTCACTCATGACTAGCAGGAAAACACAAAATCATCCCACAGCACATGATGCTTTATACCTTGTTAGTGAGCACTCACAATTAGTAGGACATGAGGCTGTGAAGGCCACCTTATGAATTGCAAACTCCTCCCTAATCCCCTCAAGCTCTATCCTCATTTCCTAAAGTCTTCTCCACGCACATATGAACACACACAAAAAATGTTTTCTCTGTATTTTCTTCATTTTTAAACTTTTTAAATTGAAATATAACCTAATATAGAACACATAAATAAATGTCTAAGCACAACTTATGAGTAAACTGTTCAGCTAATTTTCACAAACTGACCACACCCTTGTAATCAGCAACTGGATAAAACATTTGTGTTATTATATAAAAGCTTTTGTGATAATAATTATTTGGAGACATGTTGAGTTAAAGCTAGTCAAACAAGTTTACCACATAGGAGATATTCACAAATTCAGACTCCAGTGTCTACTCCCTGATGGTTCTCAAGTCAGGAGAGACGAGGAAAAATACTTCTTGTCTATTCTTATAATTATTTTTTTCTACCTGGATAGAACTGAATTAGTGTAAATTGTGGCCTCTCCATCTTTTACACTTTTTCCCCCAGGAGAATGAGTAATCAATTGATAAATTTGGGACGAATGAATTAGACATGCTAACATTAGTTCTTCCCAAGTAAACTCTGTCTTGAGAGTAAGATACCTCCAGAGAGTAAGCAGGATTGGCTTCACAAATGTATCACCTGTGTGGTCACATAGAACTTATTACTGAGAAGAGCCCTTCTTGGTTTAATTTTCTACTGTTGCCGTCTTGAAATTCTTAATAATTTCACCTTTAACCTGTATTATGGAAATGAAGTCCAGGAGGAAAATCGAGCACACTTAGGAGTAAAGTAGATAAATGCAACATATACGTCTACCATTACTGTTGCTCTGTTTGCATAGGGTATTCGTAATGCCCCATGAACACAGAATTTCTGTGGACCCACCTTCCATGAGAGTTTAAAGATATTTAAACAGAGTTCAAGGTCAGCCTGTTACATCTCAGACTGAAAAAGTGGGAGTACTGACAACCTAGAGAGACCAAGTTTTCCATTCAAACCAGAACTTGCTTTGAATGCAGAAATAAGACAATAGTGTTGTAAGAAGCATGGACAACCAAGACAGCCTTTCATATACATTATTACTCATGTGACTTCTCTGTATTAGCCAGCCACTACACTGAAATGAGGGCATAGACGGAAGGGGGAGAAATAGAGAAACCCTTGGTTTCTTTTCCTTTCAACCATTCCTTATTCATCAGTAGGCCAAAGGCGAAGTGTTGGTAGAATGGGTATATATAAAGAAGTGAAATAAAAACAGTTGAGTTAGTTTTGTGCATCATTGACACAATTGTGTTAAGAACAAAATACATAGGTTATATATTAGCAACAAAATACATAGGTTATATATTAGCTACAAAATACAGATTGAGTAATTGTGATAAATCTGCTGAGTTAAATTATCTTATAGTTTCACTTAAAACTGCCATTGCACAATATAAAATTGAACAGTAAAATTCATGCTAATAATTTAACTTTTCAATTTTCATTTAGTTAGAAAGACATTAATAAGTAGCAAATAAAAATGTCCTCATTGGGAAAGAGAGACTGTGAAACAAAGAAAAGAAACTTTTAATGTTTTAATACATTTTTCCAACTTACTAAAAAAGTGACCCCACAGTTTCACTTTGTGCACCACATAGTATGCAGCTGAGTCTGGAGGAAAGCATTCTCCTCTGCCCTCAGGGACTGGATGTAACCCTCCAGGAGGGGAAGCCTGCTGTTAGGACCAGGTAGCTAAGTCTACCTAGTTCTTAGGTTTCATCGGTAAGCCATTACGCTCTCATACTGAAGTGCATTTCCCAACCTCACTTCTGTGAGTAATAAAGGTGATATTTGGGATTTTTCTGCTACTTTTTGTTTTATTTTTCAACATCTGAATGTAGGAAGATACACAGATATAACTGATATCCAGTCTAATTTTGGACTACATTACATCCATAACTCAGGAAATCTGAGTAAAATCTATGGATTGTACCAGTATCAATGTCCTAATGCTGAAGTTGTATTGTTTGGAAATTGAGTAAAGTATACCTGGGGACTTCCCTGTATGTTCTTTTGAAACTTCCAGTAAGTCTGTAACTATCTAATAAAAAGCAAAAATTATGATAATTTTAAATTTATTAATTTTATTTTAATTAAACTACTTTATGTTGGCTATTTTCCTGAAAATAATGATAATGTTAATAATACTTAAATTAATAATAACAGTTAATATGAACTATGTTTACAACATACCAAATATTATATTAAGACAGAACATGGTATAGGTAATGTTTAAGTAGTAGGTTTTCTACAAAGATTTGAATAAATACATGAATTAAAGATAAGTAAATTATAATATTTGAGGCTATCAAGAAGGTAAGAAATTACTATAATATTATAGCCTGTGAGAAGAACAACATTACAAAATGAGTTTTGTGTTTAATGGCTTGAGGGAATTAGTAACATTGGACTTCAGTATAAAACTTGAACTATTAATTTAGTGCTAAGTTATAGTATATTTTTTCCAAAACTCTAATATAAATTTGATTAAATTGCAACCATCTTCCAGGATTATGAAATTCCAATTATAAAGTTGATATTAACAATTTATTTTAGTTTATAAAGTATCACAATGACTCATGAAACCTAGTATTTAGATAACTGTTTCTTTTTTAAAGCAGGATAGCCAATCTCTGCATCTAGAAAAGGCAACTCTTCAGTGAGGGAAATTTTGGAAAACTAATATTAAAGTTAATCACCTGGTAATTACGTTAAAAGATTATTCCATGAAGTGTGAATTTATATGCTGACAGGCAAATAAAATTCAATTGTTGGTTCACGGTACACATTTGTACATTTGGGAAAACCAAGGTGTTTAAAAAAAGTCAAATTTTCAGTCAATATTTAGAGAAAGATCTTCATTACTCAGCAGAATTCAAATTATGCAGAGATATAATATTATTTTAATTATAATTGAGATTCACTTAAATTATTACCAAATCCAGTTATATTCTTTCTACTGACTCAAGATCCTCTATTATGTGTCATCCCCACCTATCTACAAATGAGTTTTTAAATATTGCACCCCTGTATATCTATTTCCTTCAAATATGGCACCTCAGTACTTTTCCATGTGAGTTTCATTATGGTGATTTTGTTTGGAGCATTCACTCCACCCCGCATACCTTTCTCTCTTCATTATACCTAGTAAAATCTCCCTGTGCTTTAAAATCCAGCTCGCCCAAAACCGTTTATAGGTATTATAACTTACATGCCAGGCATTGTGCCAACATCCAAATTACCCCCTACAGTGTGGTGGGTACAGTTATTATTCTTACTTTCCAAATGAGGAGATCTGGGGTTTGAAAATGTAAAGTAAGCCCAAACCTCAACAGCAGGATGCTGTGGATTTGGATTACATAAGAATTCTGACTACCCAGCCACACAGAGAGGCCCTGTGACTACAGAAAAAGGCAGAGAGGACCAGTCATCATACTCATTAAGGCTTTAGGCCTGTGAGGGAAACCTACTTTTTTTTAAATCAAGACCAGAGTAACTGCTCACGAAGCCAGTCAATGTCTCATGGAGATGCTTAATTTTTTACCTGGACCTTTCCCAAATTCCTGACCCATAACATTGTAAGATTTAAGAAAGCATAAATTCCAAGAGAATTCAATATCCAGCCAGTCCTCTAAACTAATATGCTAGATTATAGTCACACTCAAGACTCACCTTCTTAATTATTTAATTTACTCATTTCACTGGGGAGGAGGAATTAGATAGTTAACAATAAACCTTAGTAACCAAGGGACGGATATTGCAGCAAAATATTTCAGTATATTAATTTCTGTCTCTTGCCTGGAATCCTATATTAGTAGTAGTCTAGAACGCACAATTCTGTGTATAAGTTTAATTCTAAGTTTAAGTTTTAATCCATCATTTTTCAATGGTTTCATACTTAAGAGAGTAGAAAGTCTTCTGCAGTATCCTTGAAAAGCACTCTGAATAAAATTTGCATTATTTCATACTTTTGAATCCTAACACCATTTTGACTTGCCTAGTAGATTCTGTCATAAATGGTGCTATCCAGAGAAATAAAGGTATTTATTTTGAAAACCCATAGGTGTAAAATTCATAGACAAAATCAAATTTAGAAGTCCATTTAGAAGTTGGATTTCAAAGGCAGCAATATCCCAAACTAGCCCCTAGTTGATTTTACCTTTCTCATTTTCTGCTTCTAGTTATTTTCACCTTCCTTTATCCCTTAAGAAAATATTTTTATTACTCCGTTATTTTTTTTAATGACAGCTTCTCTAATTAATGTGTACAATGGCCTAAATAGGAAATTAGAAAACAATTGCTTAGCATGATAAGAACATTATTATGCTAAAGCACACAGTACTATCTACATAAAACCCAGATGACATTAGCAATACTTAGAGTACTTGATACTTTCACAGGTGCCAATAATATCTATTCCTGTCTATCACAGAGCCTGACATAACAGTTTACGGGGTTGATCTTTCAATTTCTTAATGCCATTCAAGCATCAAGAATTTTCAAATAAAATTTAAAGATTCATTTTTGTTCTGGTGATTTAAAAAAAATAAAATTTTTTCGAACCTTTTCGATGATATGAAGTGAAAGGTGTATGTGTCCAGTGATCGTACTTAGTGAGATTCAGAAATAGGTGCAGAGAGTTATCTGTGGGTGGTGAAAGTCCCTTAACCACCAGGAATATTGATCCACAGCTCGAGATTTAGGTAAGCGAGAGAATAACCACACACACATCAAAATCTACCTGACATCCAAAACTAAAACATTAGAGAAGATTTTCCAAACCATTATTAACAAGTTCAGCTAGCTGCTAAGAGCATAGACTTTAAATCAGACTGACTTACGTTGGAATCCCAGCTTTGTTACTCATTATCTGTAATTCTAAGCCTTGGTTTTCTCACTTGTAAAATAGTCACAGTGATACTTAGTGATACTTTTATTACAAAAGAAATTTATTTATTATGTATTAAGTGAAGAACATTATATACTTGAGATAACAGTAAACATAGTGGACAAAATACATGGCACTTACATTCTTTCAGAGGAAACAGATGATATAAAGATGGCAAGAAGTGCTATAAAAAAAAATAAGCAGACAAAAACATTAGAGGCTGCTGAGAAAATTGAGTATTAAATTTTTAAAAAGGCCTGTAATCCCCAAACTTTGAGTGGCCAAAGGGGGCGGATCACTTGAGGTCAAGGGTTTGAGACCTGCCTGGGTAACACGGTTAAAATACATCTCTACTGAAAATATAATAATTACCCAGGTGTGGTGGCACGTGCCTGTAGTCCCACCTACCCAGGAGGCTGAAGCAGGAGAATAGCTTAAATCTGGGAGGCGAAGGTTGCAGTGAGCCGAGATTGTGCCACTTCACTTCAGTCTGGGCAACAGAACAAGACTCTGTCTTAATAATAATAATAATAATAATAATAATAATAATAATAAAGTTGGTATTAAAGCCTATATTGAGAATGTGACATTTGAACCACCTAGAGGGAGGTAAGAGAGAGCACCACTGTTCTTCTATATTAAGAAGCAAAACAAAAAGTGCATTCTAGCTGGAAAGAACAGTAAGTGTAAGGATTCAGAGGTGGGAGGTTTGAGCATTCTATTGCTGAACACTAGCAGGCAGGTGTACAGTGACTAGAGGAAAAGGAGATCCACATACCCTTTTCCTGTCAAGTAGAGTCCCTATAAACTTTATTTTTCAAAAATAAGTGTCAAGAAACAAAATGTTAACAAATTGAATTTAATGATCGAATTGGCTTTGCTAAATGATCCATGAAACAGGTAGCATCTCATCTATAAAATAGAATGGCGCTCCTGTGAGCTGAACAGAGAGGATGAGCTTCACAAACAGAAAAGGTTGACAAAAAAAAAGCCAAAACAGGGAACAAAAAGGAGATTGGCCCTTTCAAAGTTCCTTTCCTTAAAGGACTAAGGCAAAGGGGACTTCTTATCATACAGATTCATGTTGACTGGGCCCCTTTTTATTGGTTGCTATAAAAGTCCTATTTTGGAAAACTGGCCAGTTTCTAAGTTATATTTTATTACGTGGCACCAAGCACAAGTGACTCTCATGCATGGTCTGGTCCCTTTGGGCCATGTGCAGGATATCAGTTCAAAACAATGGCTTCTCATAAATTTTATTTAACATAAGTAAATCAAACACAAATAATAGGAAAAAAACAATTGGAAAAACTGAAGAATAAGATATTGAAGCTTCAGAAAAATAATATATTGTTTCACTTATCCTAATACACGTAATTTTAATATATTTTAACATGTCTAAAATTAGCACTCAGCTAACAATCAATGCATTAAGAAATTTTATAACTTAATTTGCAATATTTTTTCTCTGTTATACAAAAAATAATGATGCATCATATAGTTAACTATTGTAGATTCAATAAAATATGACAGCTATGAAAATTACTTGAAAAAAGAGCAGGGATAAAAAATTCAGAAAAATTTTACATCTTTAATGAGGGGTGAGAGTCTCAATTTCTAGGAAATTGAGCATTCTATTGCTGAACACTAACAGGCAGGCATACAGTGACTAGAAGAAAAGGAGATCACACACCCTTTTCCTGTCAAGTAGAGTCCTTATAAACTTTATGTTTCAAAAATAAGTGTCGAAAAACAAAATGTTAACAAAGTGAATTTAATGATCAAATTGGCTTTGCTCATTACAGTGAGCACACACACATGAGAAAAACAAAACAAAACAAATGAGAAAAACACATACATGAGAAACACAAAACAAAACAAAACAAACAAACAAACAAAAAAAAAACAGGCAAAAGGACAGAAGAAGCTGAGCTAAAAAGATGATATAATAACACAAACCAAAAAGAAAAGAGATGGAATGGAACAAAATGATCAAAAGGAAATCCATATTTTATTATGAAAATTAAATGTCTCCCTGGAGATGGTAAGGATCAGAATGACTATGGCACAGTTATGAGGAGGATAAACTTAAGAAGCTATCCCTTTCCTAGAACAGCAGAAAAGACCAAAGAGATAAAACCAATCAACAAGAAGGTGGTAGATACGATGAAACAACATAGAAGCCTAATAGTAGGTGTTCCTCAGGGGAAAAAAAAAAAAAAAAATGCAGAACAGGAACAAAAGCAGTAATCAGAAATAAAACTGGAAATAAATATTTTTCATTTGAAAATGATACTGATAGGCTGAGCACAGTGGCTCACGCCTGTATTCCCAGCACTTTGGGAGACTGAGGCAGGCAGATCACTTGAGGTCAGGAGTAGGAGACCAGCCTGGCCAATAAGGCCAAATCCCGTCTTTTCTAAAAATACAAAAATTAGCCAGGCATGGTGGTGGTCACCTGTAATCCCACCTACTAGGGAAGCTGAAACAGGAGAATAGCTTGAACCTGGGAGGTGGAGGCTGAAGGGAGCTGAGATCACACCACTGCACTCCAACATGGGGGACAGAGTGAGACTCTGTCTCAAAAAACAAAACAAAAAGGAAATGATAGTAATATATATAACAAAATAATTTCACCATTTGTCTAGAACACATGACAAGTTCTTAGGAGAAAAAGACCTACAAGTTCTCAGTGAAGAGAAGACATGAAGTAAAATGAGATTATTAATTAACAAGTGCCAGGAAAAACTCCACATTTCTTTTACATTGGTAAATGCTTCAAATTAAAGCAGCAATGAATACAAAAACTTAAGGAAAAATATGTTTTCCTAAGAATTTCACACTCAGACAAACTTTATTTCCAATGTGAAGGCTGAAACACTCCTTCCAATCAGATGATATCTGTTATGGGTGCTTTAGTTATTTTCATAATGAAGGCAAACTCTACCCTCAGTAGATTAACTACATTTGAGGACTTTGTCAGAATATAATCTTGAACCTGATTCCACTCAAGAAATTTCAAAACCTTGACTGTGACAAGCAATATTTATGGAGAACTTTCTGTAGGATATACCTTCCAATTTCATTGGCAAGCATTCCTCAAATTATGTTCATGTGAATATTCCCAGAATCATTAGTAGAGAAACATAAAGAAAAATTTCTGTGATAAAATGTCAGTAGCACACTAAACTCACCTAAGTTAAAAATAATTTTCTTCCACAAGACTCCTCAGAGCCTGATAACAAACTACAGTGATTTGCACATCTACAAGAGCAATATAAAGTGTGGAGCATTCAAATGTATTCACTTCTGTATCCTCAAAACACCCACAAATCACTTGTCATGATTTCACATGATGTCAGTGATTTGTTTTTCTAAGACCAGCCGAGCGAGCGCAAAAGAACCAGCCAGTAGGCAAAGGTCAGGAGCAAAACTGCAAGTTTATTTTGGTAACCTAAGGTGTGGGGAAGAAGTCTGTCGGCCTCCGGCAAAGAAGGCCGGCAGAGTCCCCTGGTGGGACTCTCGGACAGAGTATCCACGGTCCCGACATCCCAACAGGAGTGGGGCTGTGAGAAGGCCGTGTGGCTCACTGGCCAAGAGCGGCTTTTCTAGGAGTGGGAGGGTAATAGGCGGGGCACAGGCCTGTCGGGGGGCATTCCGCAGGGGCGACCAGGTAAATCTTGGTCTCTTCGGATGGACGTCACCTGGCGCATGCCCAGTTGGTCTGCACCTTCCCGGGTCGCCAGCTGCATTTTCGCGCGCTGCGGGAAGAGTTGGTGGTGAAGAAGAACCTGGAAGTGCACCATCTTGCCTCCGTTCATCCGAACAGTCAGTATTCCACAAACCATAATTTGCGATAAAATTCATTCCTGCAAAAGTCATGTTTGTTTCCATCAGTACTATCTGTTTTGGGAGACATAAAAATTTTAACTATGAAACTCTTGGCCATATCAAATTCGCTGCACAGAAGTGTCATCTTTTATAAAACAACAGGAAAAATGTTTCACTTGTCTTGGTATGAAGAGTGGTTGTGTTTCTCCTAAGAAATGCATCATTTGTTTATGTTGGTTGCTGTGAACCTCATAATGTACTGTGTTTTCCTTTTGACGTTGGTTGCTAAAAAGGTTACAGAAGGCAAACAAACAAGAAACAACAACAAAAACCCTGTGATCAACTTCTCTGGGAGTGTGTAAAGAGGAAAGGTGCCAACAAGAAAGAGAAGAGTAGGCCCAGTGCAGTGGCTAATATCTGTAATCGCAGCACGTTGGGAGGCTGAGACAGGAGGATCTCTTGGACCTAGGAGTTCGAGACCAGACCGGGCAACATGGTGAAACCCTGTCACTACTAAAAGTACAAAAAATTAGCTGAGCATGGTTGCTCATTTCTGTAGTCCCAGCTACATGGGAGGCTGAGATGGGAGGATCACTTGAAATCAGGAAGTTGAGGCTGCAGTGAGCCAAGATCATGCCACTGCACTCCAGCCTGAGTGATGGGAGTGAGACCCTATCTCAAAAGAAAGGGAACAGTAGCACAATGATAGGGCATGGCGATGTCTGTTCTGTCACCCAGATCTAGCCTTCCCACTGGACTTTGCCCTGTCAGTCCTTCTGGAGTGGTACAGAAAAGCTTCAGAAGCTTTTTCCAAGAGGAATCTTGTGAGACTCTGGCTATAAGCAATGCTCCTCTGGACCCAGGTACCAATGGGAAACACATAGTAGGAGACATAATTTATCTTCCCATTTGTGCTCCAACACACTGAGGAAGGACTGCACTTACTGTTTTACAGTTATAGCAGCCTGAGCATTGTGCTAGAGAAAGACATGTTCTTCCCAGAGGGGCAGTGGTAGCTGGCACAGCAGAGCACCAGTGGAGACAGCAAAGACAAGATGCAGCCTGGTAAAAGAAAGACTTGAAGCATGTCCATCCTCAACACTGAGACATATTGAACCTCTAGGAATGCTCGAGGAGAAATTCTCAGGGACACCAGTTCCTACGCTTATGATGGTGAGAGGTAAATAAAAATGTGAAATTTGGGTGCAAATGCTAATATTAGTGTATCTGTGCCCTAGAGTGGTGGTCTTTGGGATTATTCAGGCTCTTTAGTAGGTTTAACGCTAGCTTGCATTTCCTACTCTTACTTTTTTTAACCTCACTTTTTTTTAAGGTAAAACGTTTAATATATACACTTTTTCTTAAGCAAAATTAAATATTTTCTTAGAATAAGATAGTACTAAATAGATGATTAAGTAATTGATATTTTACAGTAGAAGCTCAAATGAACAATAAACACGTAACACAAAAGAAGTTTGTGGTAGACCAAGTAACGACCACCCAAAGATGTCTACTTCCTGCTTCACAGTGTCTCTGAATATGTTATCTTATATGGCAAAAGGGACGCTACAGATGTGATTAAGTTAATGATCATAAAATGGAAGATTATCCAGGATTTATAGTGTAGGACCAATATAATCACAATGGTGCTTATAAGACAGAAGGTGGAAACAAATGAGTCATGGAAGGAGGTATGATGATGGAAGCAGAAATCAGAGAAATGCAGCCACTAGCCAAGAGACACAGGCAGACCCTAGACATTGGAAGAGGCATTGAACAGATTATCTCCTAATAGCCTCTAAAAAGAATGCAACTCTGCAGAAACTCTGATGGTTTTTGTGCTGTAAGAGCCATTCTGAACTTTGGATTTCCAGAACTGTTAAGACCTTAAATGTACATTATTATATAATTCTAAACTTGTGGAAATTTGTTACAGCATCCACAGGAGTATAGTACAAGACTTTAATGAGATACACTTTACTCCTACCAAATTGCCCTTTTTTTGTTCCCTAGGTGACACTAAATGTTTAGTAAAGTTAATAAAAATAGAACTAATGTCCACCACTGATAAAGTATAAACTGAAACATTTTCAGAAAGTAAGCAGCATAGACAAAGGTCTAAATCCTTAAAATAATTTTAATATTTTGACCAGGTACTACATTTCAGGAATTTAAGAGGAGAAAATAATTAGATATGTGTGTAAATACCTTTACAACATGCTGTGCATTCAAACATTACATATGCTGAAACTAGATTGACTTAAATGATTTGGATAAACTTTACTGTATCCATGCAAAGAAATACATTACACAGTTGTCAACTGCATTAAATGCCAAAGGAAAGAGACACCTAAGTTATTGTATATTATAGCTGTAAAGTTATAAAATATAACTATAAATCAATATTTGTGAAAGAAAAATATTAATAGTAAATATACTAATATGACTCATTTTTGAATGAGATGTGTGATGTGTATTTTTGCCTTTACATTGCCTGATTTTTTTCATTTTTTCATGAAGGGTTAATACATGACTTCTATAACTATAAAAAGTAATATGAAATATATATTTAACATGTTATGAGGAAACTCAATAAATAAAGCATATCATCACTGTTATGCTGGAAATGAATGTTGTAAGCCCAGAATCCTCACAGTAAGATAGCATCATTCTGTTAACTGATAGTTGGAAAGCTATTGGCTGGTCTGTCTGTGAATTCAATTGTTAATCTGTATTCTATATATTTTTTAATATTAAAAAACATTTTTAAATGTAAACTAAATTATTCTTATAATTTAAAAAATCAGCTAAGGTGCCAGGAATTGTGAATCATCACCACAGGGTTAACAATAAGAAGCTATATGACTTTCAGTTGTTTCCTTTAACCTTCTGGAATACAATTTTCTCACCTAAAAAACAAAGATGTTTCACTAGATGATTAGTGAATTAATTTACGGTTTTCCAATTGTGACTCTTGTAAGGATCTAAAATATTTATGCCACACACCCCTTCTGAGAAGAAACTGTCGTTGCTCTAATATTCCTGCCTAAATCGTAACAATATTCCCCATAAATTACTCTGTAATCCTTTTTCACTCTTTACATGCCTTCATGTCTCTTCTAGTTGATTAGATAAGGATGTCTGTTCCACTTTGAGCAGTTACATTCAAACCTACCTATAAAGGTCAAGGGAGCTAAGAGGCCAAAGAAAGGGACTGACAAATCCAGTTTCTCAGAAAGAAACATTTAATAGAGGCTTATGAACAGAAGCAAGTTCTCAGCCGTGGGATGGTGGATCCCACACCAGACTGCAGAAAGTGTTCTTTATATAGCAAGCTGTTTTGGTAAAATATGTGCAGCTGGTCATGTCTCAGACCCTTTTGTGAAACTATTGACTGCTGTGGAAGTTAGATAGTATCATTATGAGGGATTATCTATGCTACAGGCATTGTTTCTTGGCCTTGCTGCAGGATAACCTTGCCAGCAGGAGTCAAATATCAGTTATTATGCCTGCTGAGTTTCAAGATGACATCACTCCTGCCATGCAACAGTCTGTTTTCCTATAGTTCCTTTATTGCTATACATTATTTTGTTTATTCGCAATCATTCAGCAAGAGTCGTATGCCCAGTGATATATGGGGAAGTGATTTGAAGGTTACAATATACTATTTGAAAAAACCATTCAATGTATGCAGAACAGTCAATCTTCAATTGGAAAGTGTGGTAGGCCAGTGAAATAACATAAAACCACCTCCCTGTTATTAAATATATGATTTCACATAAGTATGAAATTAAGTATTATAAAATTCCTGTTCAGATCCATATTTGCTACCAAAATACGTAAGTCCATTTCTAAATACTTTTCAGAAAAATGTAGTGTAATTATGTAATAAAAGGAAATTTGAAAATATTTTCCTGGAAAATTATTTAAAACTAACTAAACGTAATAGAAAACCGGAGAGATTTTCTTAAAAACATTTTCAAAATCCAGTTAGAAAACTATTATTCTAGAAAGAAAACTTGCTGTGCTAGTAGACATCTGTTTTTAGTATATTGGACAAATAGATATTTCAGACTATCATGAAAGCAGAACCTTGTTTACCTCTATCAATTTGATGGAATTATCTTCATACCTAGTCAAAATAGTTCAGTAGAAGATCACACAGAGAATATCCAGAAGAGAAAGTATAAAGAAAATAACAAAAATCTGTGCTGAAATGATAGACACTTTATTGTAATCCATGAAAGATTATTAAATTAGATATTTTAATTCTTTTTCTTTGCCATCTTATTAATCTTTGCAGACAATTGGGCATATAATCAATAAAATATTCCTAGGAGCAAGTTCACCTAAAATTGGCTGCAGTGTTTTATGCTATTGAGATCATAACTCTAGGCTATTACCTTTTCTAACAAAAAGTCAGCTTTCAATGAAATCCAGCAGAGAAAATATGTGTGCCTAGGGGGTAGAATACTTTTCACCCTTATAGGCACTCAAATTGAATCATTTTTACTTACCATCTGTTGTTCATACTGCCATCATAAATTTTAACGATTTCATGAACTCACTTCAAATAAAACAATGACCATTTTTCTACTGAAATTCCTTGATATGTCCCAACAGAAAACACCATATTCCACATTTTCTGCAATCATTCTACGTATTTGATTTTCTTGAGATGGGAAACAAAGAAACGTCACAGTAGAGAAAATAAACACTGCTCTACTTTTAGAGTTTGGCTTTTCAGGAGAACGTAATATAAGAGATATAGGTTCAGCCTACAAATGTACACGACAAAATAACTATTTGTACAGTACTTTCCAACACAAAGGAAAGGAA
Organism: Piliocolobus tephrosceles; assembly: GCF_002776525.5. NCBI lineage: Eukaryota > Metazoa > Chordata > Mammalia > Primates > Cercopithecidae > Piliocolobus > Piliocolobus tephrosceles. The sequence goes on along the minus strand of NC_045439.1, from coordinate 65,759,026 downwards.
ACAGAAATTTGGAGAGTAGGACATTTTGCCCAAAGATAAATAAGGGATTTATTCACAAAAAGGGGAAAGCATTAAACTGAGTCGTATAGGAAATGAATAAGACTGAGATAATTTTTATCTCGAAAGAAGGTATCACGGATCTTGTATGGGGAAGTGTGCAAATGGATTTAAGGAACACATTGGGATGGAAGACAAAAGTCTGGAGTCACAGCAAGGAGGAAAAAAAGTCATCAGTTCCTGAAAGATGAGTATAATTGGTATAAAGCACAGGAAGTTAATACATTCAACATGAGAAAACTTCTTTAAAATTTAAAACGTAGTCTCCTTAAGCACTCCAGTTTAGTTGTTAGATAAATTTTAATATTTACAAACATTCCTGAAAAATAAAATGGAGATTTAAAGGGAGAAAATAAAGCTGGTATTGTGATATATTTTAATTTTCATATTGAATTGTAAAAGATTATGGCTATCTCACCAATATTATTTGAAAAGTAGAGGTTCTTTTTTAAGTGAATTCTATTTTTAGGTTTAAATTTCAGTATGTTGATTAATAACTGAATAAATAAAAGGATAAATACATAAGAAAAGGACAAATCCTAGTATGTATTTAAAATGATCATATCTCTTATTATTCTTTAAAAGGGGAAAGCATAATCATACAATTAGATACTCAGGCTCACAATCCCCTAAGTAATTCCCACTGTTCTAATTGAGGCAAAAATGTATTATTTTTATCCCTTTCCATATACTTGCAAATGTGTTTGCTGGAATACTATATTTAAGCCTGTACAATTACCGATTTGCTTACTAGTTACCATTGAAAATAACCAATTCTAAGTTTTTGGCTTCTTTAGTATCTTACCTTAAACCAAATGTGTGTGGTAGACCAGTATCCCATCACACTGTCTATCTTTCTTCTATTGCAATAATTTGCTTAAATCATTTCAATTTAGATTTTTCCCTTTCATTCCTGTGGCTGCCACCTCTCAGGAGCCCTTTACTGAAGGTCTGGCTTACCTCTCTGCTTTCAGGATGTGCTCACCATTGAATCTTTCTTCCCTCTCTGCCCACCAACACCAACACCAGTGTCACTAAAATCTTGCGAATAATCATCTCCCAAAAATTATTTTTTCCGGATTAAAGACTGTTTAATAGGAGCTAGTTATCTATTCACAAATCCAAAACTATTGTATTTGTAAAGGCTTTTATTAACCGCAATTACTTTTACAACAATCTAATACATTTGTTTATTACCTGTTTCTCCCAAATTTATTTTCTTCACACTTTCTCAGCATAGTTATCCCATTTTAGCCAGGCTTACTCTTCTTTGTTTCTCAAACCTCCATAGACACTCCGTTGGCATTTGTGCCTTTATGTTTTTTCGTTTGTTTGTTTTTAATTGTTTACTCTTTACCAAATGTGTCTCCAAACTCTTTGGAATGTCTTCCTTTATCCCTCCCACATAAACAAGTAGTTTAACAATTGTGGAAGACTGTGTGGCCATTCCTCAAGGTTCTAAAACCAGTAATATCATTTGACCCAAATTTCCATTACGGGGTATATACCCAAAGGATTATAAATCATTCTACTATTAAGATACATGTACACCTATGTATATTGCAGCACTATATACAATAGCAAAGACATAGAGCCAACCCAAATGCCCATCAATGATAGAATGGATAAATAAAATGTGGCACATATACACCATGGAACACTGTTCAGCCATAAAAATCAATGAGATCATGTTCTTTGCAGGAAAATGAATGACGCTGGAAGCCATCATTCTCAGCAAAGTAACACAGAAACAGAAAACCAAACACTACATATTCTCACTCATAATTGGGAGTTGAAAAATGAGAACACATGAACACAGGGAGGGGGACAACACACACCAGGGCCTGTCAGGGAGTGGGGGACAAATGGAGGGAGAGCATTAGGACAAATACCTAATGCATGTAGGGCCCTGCATATTCTGTATCCTGGAATACAGGATATCCTGGAACTTAAAGTAAACTTTTTAAAAAAGTATATTATCCATATTCTTGTATCCTGGAACTTAAAGTAAACTTTTTAAAAAAGTATATTATCCATATTCTTTAGATAGCACAGTTTGAAGTTGTATGATAAAATTATTGCAGGTGTCATTGTTAGGAAACTACATTTATTAGAACATACTTGCATTTCTTGAAATTGTCCCTCCCTTCATAATAGGATTAGCCAAAGGTTAGCTTGCACAAATGTGACTAATGATTTCTTTACACAAGTAACAGATTGTAGAAGTCCACAAAACTGAAAAGAGTACAGAAAAAAAGCATGAAAAAAAACGTATAAACACATCTTGAACATTCTAGACGACCAAGGAGAGTTTTAAGAATAAGTAGATCTGGCCGGGCGCGGTGGCTCAAGCCTGTAATCCCAGCACTTTGGGAGGCCGAGACGGGCGGATCACGAGGTCAGGAGATCGAGACCATCCTGGCTAACACGGTGAAACCCCGTCTCTACTAAAAAATACAAAAACTAGCCGGGCGAGGTGGCGGGCGCCTGTAGAGTGAGACTCTGCCTCAAAAAAAAAAAAAAAAAAAAAAGAATAAGTAGATCTTTCACATTTCCAAATGATCCAAGAATAGAAAATTAATTTTTTTGCAAGCTAGACAAATGTCTAGGTAGGATCAGCAGGGCAAACCAACAACTGGAAAGTGAAGTGTCTTTGTCAATCTCTCCCAGGACTTCTGTCTGTTTTTCTCTTTACCTCTGTTTCTGCTCTGATACTGGTGAATTTCTACTCTTCGCTTCTCATTCCATTTTTGAACAACTTCTCTAGGATAGAAATCAATAGGGCAACAGGGATTATATAGGATGCTTTAAACTTTCAGATGGACAGCTTCCCTGTCTGGGAGTTACCACAAATGACTTTCCCTGAGAAACCACCTCCGGTTTCATAAAACCACTGTTTTATAAAAGGTTTTCTTTCTGCTATTCTATGCACCCAAAGTTTGAAATTCATTATTTTTTGAGCTGTACCTTGATGCCTATTGTAAAGCCTTTCATTGATTGACAGACGCCAGCAAGGAAAGTTTCCATGTGGTAAATCATAAGACATACTGTACTTAGAAAGCAGGAACAAGAATACACCTGTTAACAAAATTTTACCTCTTTTGAAACTGATAAAATTGTTTAGTTGATAATTCTTCCTTTGATATACAAAATATAAAATTATCTGTCAAACTATTGCATAGAATTTTATTGTTAAAAGTAGCATTATTTATTTTTTGACAAAGCATTTTACTTTTTACAAATTAAGAGAAAGCCTAAACCAAAATATTTGTTTTACAGATGTAATGCCATCACAGTTGACTAATATTTAGCCACTTGCTAAGGGTCAAATGTTGATAAATGATGTGTTAGATCTGTCACACAACTAAATAAAAACTAAATTGAACAATGGAGATGAAAGAGAAGTTTATTTCTCTAATTTCCAGGAAGCAAGTTTAATAAAGGAGAAAAAAAATCTCCCATCGATGGTATTTTTCAGCAATTAAAATGTATAAAACTATGAATATATTGACATTCATAATGTATATAGATAATTTTATATATTATATACTTATATGTGATATGTTGTTACCTACCTCAATATATACACATTTTATATAATATATTAAACATTCATTATTTTTATTATATACATGCTATGCAATATGTATGTCCAATAGTTTATTGTACCAAAATATATATAACAAAAATTTTTACTATCTTGACTACTAATAAGTATTAATACATTCATAAGTATTATGAATACTTTATAAGTATTAATATATTCATATTGATTTGCAACCATTTCTCCTAGCTGTGTCCAGAACTCATTTATTCTTGAAAAATTGAAATTCTGTAGCAATTAACCAATAACCACCTCTTTCCCCCTTCTCTCAGACCCTGAAAACAAGCTTTCTACTTTCTGTCTCCATAATTTCAGCTACTCTAAGTACTTCATGCAAGTGGAATGATATAATGTTTTATATTTCATGCTTAACATTTTACTTATAATTTCCTCAAGATTCAACTATGTTACGACATATATTATAATTTCCTTCCTTTGTAATGCTGAATCATTTTCAATGAATGCATGTATCACATTTTGCTTATCCATTTATCCATTCATGGCACTAGAGTACCTTCCATGTTTTGCTATTGTAAATAAGGCTGCTATGAATATGGATGTTCTAATATCTCTTTATGACTCTCTTTGCAATTCTTTCAAACAAATATCCAGAAGTGAAATTGCTGTATCATACACTAATTATATTTTTTATTTTTTTCAGAAAACACCATACTATTTTCCACAAACATCTGTATCACTTTACATTCTCACCAACAGTGTCCAAGTTTTCTAATGTCTCTGCATGCTTGCCAATATATTTTCCATTTTTATAGTAACCATTCCAATGAGTGTAATGTGGTATCCAGTTGTAATTTTGATATGTACTTCCCTAATTTTTAGTGACTTTGAACATTTCACAATTTGTTGAGCAATATTAGTTGGGTTGTTTTTTGTTGTTTTTAGTTTCAAGAGTTCTCTGTATATTCTGTGTAGTAATACCTCATCATATATATAATTTCCAAGCCTTTTCTCCCATTTTGTGGGTTGCCTTTTCACTGTGTTGGCAGTGTCTTTTGATGTACATTTAAAAAAAAAATTCCTTAAGTCCAAGTTGTCTACTTTTTATTTTGTTTTCTGTGCCTTTGGTGTCATATTCAAAAAATAATTGCCAAATTTAATGTTTTGAATTTTCTCCCTATATTTTATTCTAAGAGATTTTTAGTTACAGGCTTTACGTTTAGATCATAGATCACTGAGTTAATTTTTATATATGGTGTTAGGTAAGGTCCAACTTTGTTCTTTTTTATGTGAACATACTGTATGTTTTTCCAGCAGCATTTGTTGAAAAGATTGACTCTTCCTCTTCAAATCGTCTTGGCACCCTTGTGGAAAATCATTTAGACATACATTTTAAGGTTTATTTCTAGACTCCATTTCATAGGTCTGTATGTCTCTTTTTATGCTAGTGCCACACTGTTTTCATTACTATTGCTTTATAGTAAGTTTTGAAATCAGTTTGGTAGTGTATCCTCTAGCTTTGTTATTCTTTTTCAGGATTGTTTTAGCTATTTGGGGTCCCTTGAGATTCCATATATATTTCAGTATGGGTGTGTGTAATTCTAAAAAACATATCATTGTGATTTTTGATAGGGACCGCATTAAATCTGTAGATAGCTTTTGGTAATACTGACATCTTAACAATATTGAGGTTTCCAATGCACGAACATGGACATCTTTTGATTTCTTTTTTTTTTGAGCAACATGGCTGTTTATTTCACCTGGGTACAAGCGGGCTGGGTCTGAAAAGAGAGTAGGGGAAGGGAGATAAGGTGGGGCTGTTTTATAGGATTTGGGTAGGTAAAGGAAAATTATAGTCAAAGGGGGGTTGTTCTCTGGCAGGCAGGAGTAGGGGTTACAAGGTGCTCAGTGGGGGAGCTTTTTGAGCAAGGATGAGTCAGGAAAAGGAATTTCACAAGGTAATATCGCTTAAGGCAAGGACAGGCCATTTTCACTTCTTTTGTGGTGGAATGTTATCAGTTAAGGCGGGGCAGGGTATTTGTACTTCTTTGGGATTCTTCAGTTACTTCAGGCCAGCTGGGCATATACGTGCAAGTCACAGGGGATGCGATGGCTTGGCTTGGGCTCAGAGGTCTGACATTCCTGCCTTCTTTTGATTTCTTTATGCCTTCTTTTATTTTCTCAGCAATATTTTGAAGTTTTAATTATACAGTATTTTACTTCCTTGGTCAAATTAATTTCTAAGTATTTTATTCTTCTCGATGCAATCGTAAACGGAATCATTTTCTAAATTTTCTTTTCGGATTATTCATTATTAGTGTATGGAAACATAACAGATCTTTCTGTGTCAACTTTGTATGCTGCTACTTTGTTAAAATTTTTTATTAGTTCTGATTTGAGGAGAATCTTTAGATTTTTTTTCTGCATATGTAACATGTTGTCTATGAAAATAAATAATTTTGTTTTGCTTTACAATATGGATTTTTTCTGCCTAATTTTATCTGACTCCAATTTTTAATACTAAGTTGAATAGAAATGGTGAAAGTGAGCATCCTTGCCTTGTGCTTTAGTCTAAAAGAAAAGCTTTCAATCTTTCACCATTAAGGATGAGGTTCACTGTTTTTTTAATGTATATATTTCACTATGTTAAGGTAATTTCTTTCTTTTCCTAGATTGTTGAGTTTTTATTTTTTTTTAATCATGAAAGTGGGTTGAATTCCGTGAAATTCTTTTTCTGCATCTATCAAGATGATTATATGTTCTTTTATCCTTCATTCTGTTAAGTCATATATTATATTGATGACTTTTGTGTGTTGGACTATACTTGAATTCCAGGAACAAATTCCACTTGGTCATGGTTTATAATCCTTTTAATATGTTGCTGAATTTGGTTTGTGGGTATTTTGAAGAAGATCCTTACATCAGTATTTATAACATATATTGTTCTATAGTTTTCTTCTCTTGTACTGTGTGTCTGTCTTTGGTGTCAGGGTAATGCTAGACTAATAGAATGAATTGAAGTATGTTATTTCCTCACTAAATTATTGAGAAAGTTTGAGGAGCATTGGGATTCATTTTTTATTTTGTAGAACTCACTGGTGAAGCAAACAGGTCCAGGGCTTTTCATTGCCAATAAATTTTTGATTGCTGATTTAATCACCATACCAATTATACTTCTATTAAGTTGTCAATTTTGTTGGTTTTCACAATGCACCAACTTTCAGTGTCATTGGTTTTCTCTATTATTTTATATTCTCTATTTTTTTAAAATCTCTATTCTGATACCTATTATCATTTTCCTTCCAATAACTTTGGGTCTAGTTTGATTTATTTTCTAGTGTCTTACATTTAAAGTTATGTTGTTGATTTGAGATCATTTTTGCTTTTTAATGTAAGCACTTAAAGCTATAAATATTGATTTAACACTGTTTTTGCTGTGTCCTACAGTTTTTGTGTGTTATGCTTTGGCATGTTATGTTTTCATTTTCATTTGTTTCTAAGTATCTCGTAAGTACCTCATGATTTATTCTTTGATTCACTTGTTTAAGAGTATATTGTTTAATTTCTTAAAAAATTATGGATCTTTCAGTTTTCTTCTACTTTTGATTTCTAAACCCATCCCAGTTTATTTGGAGAAGATACTATGCAAGATATGTATTATTTTAAATATACTGAGATGTAATTTGTGTAATAACATATGATCTATGCTGGGAAATGTCACCTGTGCACTTGGGAAAAATGTATATTCTACTTTTACTGGATAGAGTGTTCTTATAGCTCTGTTAAACCTGTTGTGTTGTACAAGCCCTCTATTTTCTTACTTATCTTCTATCTGGCTGTTCTATCTAGTATTGAGAGTGGAGTATTGAAGTCTCCAACTATTTTTGTAGAACTTTTATTTCTATCTTCAATTTCATCAATGTTTACTTTATATTCCTACCATCTATTACTATAAGTGTAAATGTCTGTAATTGTTATATCTTCTTGCTGCTTTAAAACTTTTATTAATATAGATGTCTTTAGTAGATGTTTGTGTTATTTATGTAAAGTTTATTTTGTCTAATATTAATATAGCTGCTCCTCCTCTCTTTTGCTTACGATTTTTTGTATGGAATATCCTTTTCCATCCTTATACTTTCAACCTACATATGTCTTTGAATCTAAAGTGACTCTTCCAGACAACATATAGTTGGGGCATGTGTTTTTACTCTATTAATCTCGGGCTTTTGATTGAAGTGTTTAAGCCATTTACATTTTAAGTAATAGTTAATAGCTTACTTACAACCTTTTGGTATTTGTTTTCCATATGCTGTTATTTTTCTCATTTCCTGCATGATTGTTTTATTTGTTTGTGTGTTTAATATTTTTTGTAGTTAAGCATTTAGATTCCTTCCTTATTTTATTTTGTACCTATTTTGAAGATATTTTCTTTGTGGTTTTCATGGGTACTTAACAGCTGAAAGGTAGAATGCTCTAATTTGAATAATTACAAGCCTAACTTTAGTAACATACCAAAACCCTATTCCTTTGATAACTCTGTTTCCACCCATGTCAATTGTTGATATCTCAAAATTGTACCTTTATACGCTGTGTCCAAAAATATAAACTAATAATTTTAAAATGTACTAAACTTTTAAATTATGTGAAATACAAAGGTAAAGCTACCAAGTAAAGTTACAAATACTATCTCTGAAACTAGTAAGTGTTTGGGTTTTGAAAAATGTATTAATTGCTTAAATCATGCAGAAAAAAAAAAAAAAAACTGGAGTTACACACCCTTGTTACAATAATACCAGCTTTTATAATTATTCATATATTTATTTGGCTAAGATCTTTACTTCTCCTTATTGCTTCCAGTTACTCTAAAGTGTTCTTTCATTCCAACCTGCATGATGATCATTAGCATTTTTTGCAGAATAAGTCTAATAATAAGATTTCTCAGCTTTGGTTTATCTTGTCATGTCTTAATTTTTTTCTCACTTTTGAAGAACAATATTGCCAGATATTGGACTCTTAGTTGACATTTTTTTCTTTTAATATCTGAAATAAATCATTCCACTGCCTCATGGTCTTCAAAATTTCCGAAGAGAAATTTGCAGATAATTTTAGTGAGGTTCTGATATATGTAATGATTCACACATCTCTTGCTCCTTTCAAAATTAACTCGTTGGGGTTTGACTGTTTGAGTATAACGTCTCTAGTGTGGATCTTTTTCTGATTATTCTTCTTGAAGTTCATTGCAATATTTGGATGTTTATATTCATGTCTTTCATTGAATTTGGGGAGTTGGGGCCATTGCTTATTCAAATACTTTCTCTGCCCTTTTCTTTTCCTCTTCCCCTCTTGGAACTGCCAAAATGCAAATGTTGGTCTGCAAGATGTTGTCCCACAAGCACCTTTTGCTATGTTCACTTTTCCTCAATGTTTTTGTTCCTTAGACTGGCAATTTTTATTGTTCTATCTTCAAATTTACTTTTTCTGTCTTGCCAGTTTACATATGCCTTTGAGTTACTCAAGTAAATTTTTTATTTTGGTTATTGTACTTTTCAGTTCTAGAATTTCTTTCTGTTTTCTTTATATATTTTATCTTTATTGATATTAACATTTTGTTAATGCATAATTTTCTTGAGCTTCTTCTCATTTTTTAGTTTTCTGAGCATCTTTAATACAGTTGTTTTAAAGTCTTTTTCCAATAGATTCACCATCAAGTGTATTTTAGAAAAAAAAAAATTTGTTTATTTTTGTTTCTTTGAATGGGTCATATTTCCCTGTTTCTTTCTATACCTTGTGATTCTGTTTGTTTGTTACAGAAAACTGGACAGTGGAATTTAATAATGTGGTAATCCTATAAATCAGATTTCCCCATCCCTCTGGGTTTGCTGTGATTTTTTGTTTTTTGATTTTTAATTGTTGTAAACTCTCCCTGTGCTGAAGATCAGCCTGAGGTATAAACTCAAGGTTTTCTCAGATTTTTGGGGGGCCTCTGCCTTCCCCCAGGCATCCACATTTTATAATTTCCTTAGCATATGCAGCTGCTTTTGAATGTTCTAGTTTTTAATTTCAGGTTCTGAGAAAAATTAATTCGGGGGTGGCATAGAGAGGAGCACCAGCCCTTTTAGTCCTTTGGGAGTTACTTTAGCTAATGAAGGAGGAGCTTGCAATAATGTGGGGAGGTGCAACAATAATGGCTGATGCCTCTTTGTGTACAGCTCTGTAATCAGAAGCAACAATCAGTGATCAGAAAAGAAATCCTGATATTTGGAGGACACAGTTCTTTATGCCCACTCAACTCTTGCAAGTTGTATGCAAGAAAAATTTCTGGTGCTTCCTTGTTTTTCTTTCTTTTCTTTCTTTTTTTGAGACAGGGTCTCAATCTGTCACCCAGACTGAAGTGCAATAGGTCAATCTTGGCTCATTGCAACCTCAACCTCCCAGGATCAAGGTATTCTCCCACCTCAACCTCCCAAGTAGCTGGAACTACAGGTGCACACCACCATGCATGGTTAATTTCTTAATATTTTATAGAAACAGGGTTCTTCTACGTTGCCCAACCTGGTCTTGAACTCCTGGCCTCTAATGCACTCTAAAGGTTGAGAACCACTGATAGAGGGACATATTTCAAAATGTATTCTGTGGAACATTAGTTCCCTGATGTGTCAATAAGTATTTCAGGAATATAAACATTATTGTTCTAGGTTAAGATAAATGTTAGGAGAGAAAAAATTAGACAGTATTTTTTTTTTTGCTATAGGACTTTCTCAGGCTTTAATATAATAAACTTGCCTTCATATTCAAAATTTTGTTCTCCAATCACCAGTCTCATTAATATATAGGAGTTTGCTAGAGATGAGGTGTATCAGATCTCATCCTGAATGCACTGAATTTGAATCTTTTTTTTAAGCACATAAAATTTGAAAAGCACTGCGCTAATGTACTTACCAGGGAATGGGGCAGAGATATGATAAATAGTCTGCTCCAAAATGCATTGAAGTGAATAGTGGGAAAACTCATCTAGACAGGAGTGTCTAACACGGTTAGACATCATTCCTATTTAAGATGGCCTAGATTATACAAGGCAGAAGAAACATATTCCCTTATATGGTATTGTTTTCACCATAGAGGTAGGAGGTACAGAGCTGGGGTTTGAGGAAGAAGACATCTTAGAAACAACTAAAACGCTTTCTCTAACACATTTCATGTTTTCCTCAAGATACCTTCATCCAGTGAAACAAAAAGTAAGAATTTTAATCTAAAAAAAAAAAAAAGAAAGAAGTAGTATACAAAGATAGAGGATTTTTTTGATTGATTTAGCAGAGTATATTAAAATCTCTTTTTTAAATGAAACGGCTTTAAAAGGCAAAATATTATAGTGATTCACACTAAAGGAACAGTTCCAAGGAAGGATTTAAATAGCACAAGGATTAATGTGAACTAAGAAAGCCTTTCTTATAATAACATGCTCACATTCAATGGTTTCCTTAAGATCACGTAATATTTTCCTCAGATTCCCAACCAGACATAATTTGGATGATCTAAAATGATCAACACCTGTAAACAGTACAGATAGTAAAAGTAGTTAGCATTAAGAACTCAGAGATAAGATATAATAAGGTTCTAATGTTATATTACCACATGTATTTACTCTAACAATATATAACTGATATAAGAAAAATTAGAAGTAGAAATAAAAGTGAAGGTGATTCATATTATTTTGTAAAATATTTGTACAAGATTAAAATAAAAGTTTGTTTTAGAAATTTTGCCTGTTGGAAGAAACATACTAGGTATTATTTCTCTATGGTAAAAGTGACTCATAACTGTGAACCAAAATAAGATTCAATTTTATTAAGCTATTAACTTTAAAATAATAATTTTCTGAAAACAGAAAGATCTAGAAAATTATTGTTACTATTATTAGAATATAATGTTTTTGCTACCTCATATAGTAGTAGTGTAGATATTTTCTAGTAGAAAGGAGCATATTATACATAATACATGTAATTTTTTTTACTATCTTGTGAAAATTAAAACACTTAATTTTTGCATATTACCTATGTATGTAATTAAAACTAGATCAATTAATCAGATAAAATAATAACTAGTCCTAGGAATTTGTGACACCTGGGTCCTGATAACAAATAAAAGAAAATTCTACTTTGGATACTATAGAAATTCTGATTATAATTAAACTTACTAGAAAAGCCATTGAAAATCAACTCTTTTACCACTGTAAAATATATAGTGATGAGATTATGTAAGAACAGTGAACCTATGATTGATTGGAGTACTTGAATGAGACAAGAATGGAACCAAGTTAGAAAGCACAAATCAGGATATTATCCAGAAAACCTTCCCCAAGCTAGCAAAACAGGCCAACACTGGCCAACACTGAAATTCAGGAAATACAGAGAACCCCACCAAGATACTCCATGAGAAAAATCAACCCCAAGACTTATAATCATCAGATTCTCCAAGGTCGAAATGAAAGAAACAATGTTAATGGCACAGAGAGAAAGGCCAGGTCACCTACAAATGGAAGCCCAACAGACTAACAGCAGATCTCTCAGCAGAAACCTTACAAGCCAGAAGAGAGTGAGAAACAATATTTAACATTCTTAAAGAGACAATTTTCAACCCAGAATTTCATATCTAGCCAAATTAACCTTCATACGTGAAGGAGAAATAAAATATTTTTCAGACAAACAGATGCTGAGATAATTCATCACCACCAGGCCTGCCTTGCAAGAGCTCCTGAAGGAAGCACTAAATACGGAAAGTAAAAACCAGTACTGGCCACTGCAAAACACATGAAAATATAAAGACTGATGACACTATGAAGAAATGGCCTTAACTAATTTGCAAAATAACCAGTTAGCATCATGATGACGAGATCAAAGTGACACATAACAATATTACCCTTAAATGTAAATTGGCAAAATACCCAATAAAAAGACACAGACTGGCAAATTGGATAAAGAGTCAAGACTCATCAGTGTCCTGTATCCAAGAGACACTTGTCAAGTGCAAAGACACGCATAGGTTCAAAATAAAGTGATGGAGGAAACTTTACCAAGAAGAAAACAAAACAAAACAAAGCAAAACAAAACAAAACAAAACGTAGGTTATAGTCCTAATCTCTGACAAAACAGAATGTAAACCAACAAAGATCAAAAAAGACAGAGAAGGGTATTGCATAATGGTAAGGGGATCAATTAAACATGAAGAGCTAACTATCCAAACTACATATACACCCAATACCGGAGCACCCAGATTCATAAAACATGTTTGTAGAGACCCCCAAAAAGACGTAGACTCCTACACAATAATACTTGGATATTTTAACACCCCACTGTCCTTATTAGACAGATCAAAGAGACAGAAAATTAACAAGGATATTCAGGACTTTAACTTGGGTCTGGATCAAGTGGCCCTAACAGACATTTACAGAACTCTGCACCCTAAATCAACAGAATAAACACTCTGCTCAGTGCCACATGGCACTTACTCTAAAATCGACAGCATAATTTGAAGCAAAACACTCCTTAGCAAAATGCAAAAGAACTGAAATTATAAGAGTCTCTCAGACCACAGTGCAATCAAATTAGAACTCAGGATAAAGAAACTCACTCAAAACCACACAACTACATGCAGATTGAACAACCTGCTCTTGAATGACTCCTGGGTAAATAATGAAATTAAGGCAGAAATCAAGAAGTTCTTTGAAACTAATGAGAACAAAGAGACAATGTACTAAAATCTCTGAGATACAGTTAAAGCAGTGTTAAGAGGGAAATTTACAGCACTCAATGCCTACATCAGAAAGCTAGAAAGATCTCAAATTGACACCCTAACATCACAATTAAAAGAGCTAGAGAAGCAAGAGCAAACAAATTAAATAGCTAGCAGAAGAAAAGAAACAACTAAGATCAGAGCAGAACTTAAGAAAATAAGAGAAATAATCATGGAAGGATACGTAGCCATATAAATAAGCCTTTTGATTCATTTTGATTCATTTGACCTGAGAGTGAGATCTGTTGTCTTTTTATTTTTATATCCCAGGGACTTACATGTTTATTGGATGTGTTAACAGCCAACCAGTTGAGTGAGTAGCAGAGTGGCAAAGCAGCAAAGCACCCTTGGCTTTATGCAGCCCAGATGTATTAGAAAGGTTTTTTTACTATATTGGGCATGCATGAGTCTAAATAGTAATATAAATATTAACTAATATTCATTTAAACTAGTAATTATGTAGTAGAATTATTGAACTTGAGGTCATTTACTACTACAGTTTCTTGTTTGGGTTCTGTGAACTCTTCACATTAGGTTGGAGCTATCCACACTATTTTTAATATTTCAAAAAGCCTAAAAATCTGCACAGACTAAATAGTTATAGTGATTTTGTAGAGGCAGGTATATACTATATGAATTAATTCTCCCTTAGCATATATATTTTTAATATACATAGATTTATTTTGAATAGGATTTAAATAGAGAGTAAAAGGTAGATTTTAAAAATTTGAAGATGCTTCTTCAGTGCCAAATTACTTATCCAAGTCAAGTATCTAGTTGGTAAAAGAGTCAGGATGAAAGTTTAACTTTACTTTCTAATTAATATCCATTTTCCTAGAAGTAGAAAGCTTATTTTAATATGAAACAAGAATTGGGTCTAAGGGGAAAATAATAACACTACCTTTCAAATTTAATAATGTAACAAAGGTGGGAAGGAGGAATTTATTCCCTACATAGCAACTAGATTGTAGAAAAGAAATAAGGCAATTATCTTTACATTGGAGAAAAAAGATTTAGGATGAAAGTATGTGTTACAGGTCCAAGGCAAGCCATTAACTCATTAAAAAAACTAATATTATTTTTTATTTTAGAGCAGTTTTAAATTTACAGGAAAACTGTGAAGACAGTACGGAGACATGTATTCCACACACAATTCCACCTCTTACTAACATCTTATATTAGGGAGGTACACTTTTTATAGTTAATTAATTGATATTGGTACATTATTAATTTTTAAAATCTGATTCTCCATTTATACTTATTTTGTTTTTACATAATGTATTAGAGACTCCTCTGGTCTCTAACAATTTCTCAGACTTCCTTTATTGACGACTTTAACATTTTTGCAGTGTACAGGTCAGAAATTTTGTAGAATGCCTTTCAATTAGGATTTGTTGGATGTTTTTATGAATATTAGATTGGGGTTATATATTTTGTAGAGAAAGACTACTGTGGGAAAGTGCCATATGATCACATCGTATCAAGGATATATAGTTCCAACATGATTTATCACTGGAAATGTTAACTTTGAACACCTGGCTGAGATAGTGTTCATCAAGTCTCTCCACTTTTAAGTTATTCTTTATCTCCCTTTTCACACAGTACTTTTGAGAAAGACGTCACTATGCAAAATTCAACTTAAAGAGTAGGGTGTTAGCTTGACCTCCTTGAGGGAGGGCTATGTACATAAATTATTTGTAATTTTTCTGCAGATTATTTCTCTGTTCTTACCCATTTGTTTATCCAATAATTGTTTATACTAGGACTCATGGCTACTTACTTTGGGGGTGGGTTATAATCCAATATGACTTTGTTTATTCTGTTAATCAAATTGTTCTAGCTTTGGCCATTTTTCAGTTGGCCTCTGTGTTTCACCATTGTGGATATTTAATTGTTTGCTTATTTGTTTTAGTAAATTCTTACCTCCTGGAACAACAAGATGCTCCAGGTTAATCTTATCTGTATCATGTCCCAATCCTATAATTAGTCATTTTTCCAAAGATTCCTTTTATTGGATAATGTTATTAGAAACCAAGATCTGGGTATATGGTGTGTTCATTGCCACTAAACTATCTCTGTTTCTTGGCCCACACACCTGACAGAGCAAGAAAATATACTAATATATACCAATCCATGAATGTATTCATAACTGTAAGTATTTATACATGTAACCGTTTATATCTGTACTCAATTAAACATGAGTTCATACTGATGTCTCCAGTGTTAGCTCACAGATTATTCTAGTGTCCTACCCTTGCCTATCTATAACTATTCACTCAAACAGTGAGAAATCTAGCTTCTGATATCCATTATCCATTTACCTAATGTCCAACTCCTGTACCCATGTGTAGAAGCATTGGGTCTCCTGAAACTTCAAATGTCTTTATCTATTACCCTAGTTTACCTAGGGATGCATAATGTTATTACACTGTCCTTTTATGTGGAAGGGGCAGACTGAAATATTACTTTCAGAATAATGTAGTGTGAAAATGAATTGGTAAAAAAAACAATGCTGGCTTTAAAAGCAGACAGAGCCACAATATCTAAGAAATGAAGGTATTTTTTAAGATTTGAAAAGGCAAGGAAATAGATTCTTCCCTAGGGTCTTCAAAAGGAGCACAGCCTTACAGATACCTTGACATTAGCCCAGCGAGACTCATTTGAGACTACTGGCCTTTATAATTCTAAGACCATAAAAATCGTTGTTTAAAACCACCAATGTGGTAATTTGCTACAGCAGCAAGAGAAAATGAATACAAGTATTGTGAGTCATTCAAATTTGTTGTTCTTCACTATTGTGCTGGCTATTCTAGGTCTTTTGCTTTTTCATATAAATGATAGAAACTATTTATATCTAAAGTATAGATTGCTTGGATTTTGGATGAATTGAATTGAATTATACATTATGTTGGAAAGAGGTATCATGTTAATTATATTGATTCCTTCAATCCATGTGCATGCAGTATGTTTAGGTACTCTTGTTTCTTCAATTAATGATATTTAGTTTTCAGCCTTTAGGCTCTGCATACAGTTTGTTAGATTTACACCTAAGTGTAAAATTTTCTTCATGCTGAATAAAATGAGTTTTATTAAATTTCCAATTCATTTGTTCATTGTTGCTAGTATATAGCAGAACAACTAACATTACATATTAACCCTGAATTTTGCCATCCTGCTAAACTTGTTTATTAATTCCAAGAAGATTTCTATGGATTCTTTTAAAGTTATAACATATACAGTAATGTCATATGTTTAAAAAGACAGTTTTATTTCTTCCTTTCCAATGTTTATAACTATTATTTCTTTTTCTTGTCTTATTCCACTAGCTAGGACTTCAACTTCACCTGTAAAGTTCAATAGCAGTGATACATCCTTACATTTTCCCTAATTGTAGGGAGAAAGTGTCCAACTACTCACCACTAAGTACAATCTTAACTGTAAGTTTTATGATGTGGTTTTTAGTTTTCTGAGAGTTATTATCAAAAATAGATGTTAATTTTTTCAATATTTTTGATATGAGTGGATATGATCATATAAATTTTCTTCTTTAGCCTGTTGATATAGGAGATTACAATTATTGACTTTAACAATTTTGAATTGTTAAATTTATTTATTGCCTTGCAGTATTGGAATAAATCTTGGTCATGGTATGTATAATTTGTATACATAATTATATTTGATTTACTAATATTTCCTTGATAATTTTTTTCTATATTCATGGGAGATATCGGTAGTTTGCCTTGTGTTTAGTAACTTTATTTGATTTTGATATTCAGGTGATGCTGACCTCATAGAACGATGTAGAAGTGTTATCTCTGCTATAATTTTCTGGAAGAGATTGTAGAGAATTGATATCATGTATTCCTTGTTTGGTAGTGAAACTTTGTAAGCCTGGTGCAACTGTTTTTGCAAGGTTATTATTGATTCAATTCCCTTAATTGATGTGGGCCTGTTTAGATTTTCCATCTCACCTTGTATGAGTTTAGGTAGTATGTTTCTTTCAAGAAATTGGTCAGTTTAATCTATCAAATTCATGAGCATATAGTTGTTTATAGTGTTCTTTTAAAACCTCTAATGTTCGCAGAATGAATAATATAATCCCTCTTTCATTGCTAATATTAATAATTTGTGTCTTCTCTGTTTTTTTCCTTGGTTAACCTTGTTAGAAATTTACCAATTTACTAATCCTTTAAGAGAAACAGCTTTTGGTTTCTTGATTTTCTGTGTTGGTATTCTGTTTCAAAGTTCATTAACGTCTGCACTAATTTTTATTATTGCCTTTCTTCTGCTTGTTTTATGCTTAATTGCTTTTCTTTTTCTATTTTCTGAAGTGGAAACTTAGGTTATTGATTTTAGGTCTTTCTATTTTAATAAATTCCATTTAGTGCTATATATTGCTGTTTAAGCACTACTTGTATAACTTGTATTTTCATTTTATTTCATTCAAGTTTTATTACTTCTTATATTTTTTGTGGCTGCATAATAGCTATATATGTATTTATGGGGTACATGAGATATTTTGATAAAGACATTTAATGCATAATAATCATGTCAGGGTATATGTAATATCCAGCACCTCAAGCACTTATTCTTTGTGTTATAAAAATTACAATTATATTATTTTAGTTTTTTTAAATGTAAAATAAATTGTTGTTGACTGAAGTCACTCTGTTGTGCTATCAAATACTAGATCTTATTCTTTCTACCTAACTACATTTTTGTACACATTAATCAGCCCCACCCCACCCTCTACCAGAGTCTACCAGACTCTGATAACCTTCATTCTATACTCTCCATGAGTTCAATTGTTTTAAGATTTTTAGCTCCCACAAATAACTGAGAACTTGCAAAGTTTGTCTTTTTGTGCCTAGCTTATCTGACTTAACATAATGACCTCAAGTTCCATCCATGTCTGCAAAGGACAGGACAGAAAATACTTAGTATGATTTTAATTTTTTTGAATTTTTTAAGACTTGTTTAGTAGCCTAATATGTTTTCCTTAGGAATGATCCACGTGCTGAGGAGAAGAATGTATATTGTGCAGCTATTGGATGAAATGTTCTGTAAATATCTATGAAGTTCATTGGACTATAGTGCAATTTATTCCAATGTTTGTTCCTTTTCTGTCTGGGTTATCTGTCCAATGGTAAAAATGAAGTGTTGAAGTCTCCAGCTGTTTTTATATTGGGGACGCTCTCTCTCTTTAACTCTAATAATAATTGCTTTATATATACGGGTGCTCCAGTGTTGTGTGCATATGTATTTAAAATTGTTATATCCTTTTGTGGAATTGACCTCTTTATCATTATAAATTGATATTGTCTCTTTTTATAGTTTTTGTCTTTAAATCATTTTGTCTGATATAAGTGTCGTTACTCCTGCTCTTTGTGGTTTCTGGTTGCATGGAACATCTTTTTTTCATCCGTTAGTTTTCAGTCTATGTTTGTCTTTACAGGTTAGGTGTGTTTCTTTTAGGCAACAATCACTGGGTCTTGTTTTTTATCCATTCAAATGCTCTATGTATTTTTATTAGAGAGTCTATTTATATTCAATGTTATTATTGATAACTAAGGATTTACTCCTGCCATTTTGTTTTTTATTTTCTGGCTGTTTTGTGGTCTTGTCTTCCTTTTTTCTTTCCTTCTAAGCTTTCTTTTTGTGAAGGTGATTTTCTCAGGTAGTATGTTTTAATTTCTTGTTTTCTATTTATTATGTATCTGTTGTGTGCTTTTTGATGTTACCATGAGGCTTGCAAAAAATGTCTTATAACCCATTATTTTAAACTGACGACAACTTAACATTGATTGCACAAACAAATAAACTAATATGCAAAGAGAAAACTAGTAAAAATTCTAACTTTATCTCCATCTCCCTGCTTTTTAACACTGTGTTGTTTTTATTGATATCTTATTAAGCTGTCTGGTCTTGAAAAAGTCTTGTAGCTATTGTTTTTTATCAGTTTATGTTTTAGTCTTTCTACTTAAGATATGAGTAGTTTGTACCTCATAAATACAGTGTTATAGTATTCTGTGTTTTACTGCATATTTACTATAACCAGTAAGGTCTGTAACTTCAGATGATTTGTGATTGCTCATTAATGTCCCTTTTTTTTTCAGATTGAAAACTCCCTTTAGCATTTTTTGTAGAACAAGTCTAATGTTGATGAAATCCCTCACTTTCATGTGTCTAACAAAGTATTTCTCTCTCATGTTTGAAGGATATTTTTCCTGGATATACTATTCTTGGATAAAATATTTTTCCAACAGCACCTTAAACATGCCACTCTCTCTTGACCTATCAGCATTCTGCTAAGACTGCTGTCAGATGTACTGGAGCTCCCTTGTGTGTATTTGTTTCTTTTCTCTTGCTTCTTTTAGGGTCCTTTCTGTATCTTTGATCTTTGGAAGTTTTATTATTAAATTTCTTTTGGTAGTCTTATTTCAATGAAATCTGTTTGGTGTTCTATAACCTTCTTGCACTTGCATATTGATATATTTTTTTAGATTTGGGGAATAATTTGTTATTATTCCTTTGAATGAACTTTCTACTCTGCTACTCTGATCTTCCTTTGTACCACCTCTTTGATGCCAACAACTCTTAGGTGTGTCCTTTTAAGGCCTTTAGATCATGGAGGCATTCCTTATTATTTTTTAATTCTTATTTTTTTCATCCTTCTTCTCTGTGTGCATTCAAATAGCCTGTCTTCATGTTCTCTAATGTATTATTTAAAGCATGTTTGAATTTTGTTTGATATATTCGGGATTTCTAGGTATCTTTCTGTTAGTGGTATCTACTTCTATACCATTGTGATCTGAAAATACACTTTGTATGATTTCTATATATTTTTTAAAAATTTGATAAAGTGTGTGTTGTGTTATATCCAGAATGTGGTCTGGCTTGGTGAATACTCAATGCTGAGTTTAAGAATGTGCATACAAGCTGTTCTTCGATGAAGCATTCAGAGAATACAAAATGGATTTGAGTTGATTGATCATACCAGTTAGGTCAACTTTATTCTTACTGATTTTCTGCTTGCTTTTTCTTTGCATTACTGAATGAGGGTTGTTGATGTCTCTAGTGATAATAGTATATTTGTGAATTTCTCTTTGCAGTTTTATCAGTTTTTTCTTATTTTGACACTACTGTGAGGAATATACACAGTATTGTTTATTATATTGGAGAACTGATTCCTTTATTGATACGTAATGCCTCTCTTTATTCCTGATAATTTTCTTTATCTTGAAGTTTTCTTTGTCTGAAATTAATTTTGTTATTTCATCCTTTCAATTTCATTTACCAGTAGTATATCTTTTTCTATCCCTCTACTTTTAACTTGAGTCTTTATATTTTAACTGGGTTTCTTGCATACAGCATACAGTTGATTATTGTTTTATTATATAATCTGCCAACCTCAGTTGTTTAATAGTTACATTTAAATTAGTCACATTTTAAGTGATAGTCACATTCATATCTACCATTTTTATAACTTTTTTATAGTCATTACTTTTCTTGTTTTTGTTCTTTTTTGTCTTTTCTGGTTTTAATTGAATGTTTTATGTGTTTCCATTATCTCATATCTTATTGTATCAATCATATTTTAAAAGAATGTTTTAGTCGTTGCACTAAAGTTTCCAATAAATCTTTTTAGATCATTTAAGTCTACCTTCAAATAATACTATAGAACTTCAGGTGTAGTGCAGGTAATTTGTAACAGAATATTTCTAATTGTTTTCCCCAGTTTTTATAAATATTGATTTGATATATTTCCTTTATCAATACACTATCATCACCCAATAGATTGTTGCTATTACTATTTTGAATCCAGAGGTTCATAAGATAAATTAAGAATGAGAAAAATAAAATATTTTACTTACTTTTACATGTTCCTTATCTGACATTCTTTCTCCCTTTATGTAAAACCATATTTCTGAACGTTATCATTTCTTTCTCCCTGAAAAGATTTTCTTTAACTTTTTTTTCCTGACAAATCCTGCAGTTTTTTTTTTATTTTTGTCTTAGAAAACCTTTGTTTCTCCATTTATAAAGGACAATATTATTACTGCATATATGATTCTAGGTTGTTGAGTTTTGTCCTTTCAACACTTTAAATATTTCATTCCATGCTCTTCTTGATTGTATGATTTCTGATGACAAGTCCACTGTAATTTCTCTTAGGTAATTTATATATTTTTTAACTTTTATTTTAGATTAAGAGGGAACATGTGCAAGTTATTTGGCTATATTGCATGGTACTGGCATTTGGATACAAATGATCTCATTACCCTGGAACTCAGCATCATACATGATAGTTACTTTTCAACTCTTACCCCTCTCCCTTCCTCTCTACTCAGTAGTCCCCAGTTTCTATTGTTTCCATCTTTATGTTCACAAGTGCACAATGCTTAGCTCCCACTTATATGTGATAACATGTAGTACTTTCTCTTTCTGCTTTACTTTATTTAGGATAATGGATTCCAGCTGCACCCATGTTGCTGCAAACACTATTTTTTTATGGCTGTGTAGTATTCCAGGGTGTATATATATGCCACATTTTTATTATCCAATCCACCATTGATGGACACCAAGGTTGATTCCATGTCTTTGCTATTGTGAATAGTGCTGCAATGAATATGCAAGTTCATGCATCTTTTTGATAGGATGATGTATTTTCTTTAAGATATACATCTGGTATTGGGCTTACTGGATTGAATTGTAGTTCTCTTTTAAGTTATTTGAGAAAACTCCAAACTGCTTTCTACAGTGGCTATACTTATTTGCATTCCCACCGATAGTGTATAAATCTTCCCTCTCCTCTGCAGTCTCACCAGCATCTGTCGTTTTCTGACATTTTAATACCCTTCTGACTGGTGTGAGATGGTATCTTTTTATGTTTTTGATTTGCATTTATCTGATGCTGAGTGATGTGGAGCATTGCTTCAGCTGTTTGTAGGCCATCTGTATGTCTTATTTTGAGAACTGTCTGTTCATGTATTTTATCCATTTTATAACCCAGTTACCTGTTTTTTGCTTTTTCAATTATTTAAGTTTCTTACAGAGTCTGGATATAAGACCTCCTTTGAATGCTTTGTGTATAAATATTTTCTCCCATTTTGTAGATAGTCTGTTTACACTGTTGATAGTTTCTTTTGCTGTGGAGAAGTTGTTTAGTTTAATTAGGTTCCACTTGTCAATTTTTGTTTTTGTTATATTGCTATTCATAACATAGTCATAAATAATTTGCCATGTCCAGAATGATGTTTCCTAGGTCTACTCTAGGATTATTATAGGTTGAGGTCTTACATTTAAATCCTTAATTCATCTTGAGTTAATTTTTATATATGGTAAAAGGAGGGGTTCCAATTTCATTCTTCCTTTTCATAGTGACCTATCTCAGCAGCCTTTATTAATAAGGAGTCTTTTCTCTATTGTTTGTGTCCACTTTGTCAAAGATCAGATGGCTATAGGTGTGCAGCTTAATTCACAAACAATGCTGTTTGAGTTACTGTATCCTTATCATATAGTTTTTATTGTTTCCATATGAATTTTATAATAGTTTATTTTCTAGTTCTGTGAAAAATGACAATGGTAGTTTGACACAAATAGCATTGAATCTGGGAATTGCTTTTGGCAGTATGGCAGTTTTCACAATATCAATTCTTCCAATCCATGAGCATAGATTTTTTTTTTCATTTTTTTGTATTATCTCTGATTTATTTCAGCAATGTTGTGTAATTCTACTTGTAGAGATATTTTACCTCCTTGGTTACATATATGCTTAGATTTTTTTTTTTTTTTTTAGCTATTGTAAAAGTGATTGTGTTCTTGATTCGACTCTCAGTGTGAACACTATAAATGTATAGATGTATCACTAATTTTTAAAATTGATTTTGTATCCTGAAACTTCATTGAAATATTTTATCTGTTCCAGAAGACTTTTCATGGATTCTTTAGGGTTTTCTAGGTATCAAATCACAATGTCCACAACAATAAATAGTTTAACTTCTTTTCCTATTAGGATGTCTTTTATTTCTCTCTCTCTTTCTTGACTGCTCTGGCTAGAACTTTCAGTACTATATTGAAAAGGAGTGGTGAGAGTTAGTATCCTTGTCTTGTTACATTTCACAAAGAGAATGCATTCAGCTTTCTCCCATTCAGTATGTTGTCGGCTCTTGGTTTGGCATAGATGGCTCTTATTCTTTTGAAGTCTGTTCTTTTGATACCTACTTTTTGAGGGTTTTATAAAATGAAGCGATCTTGGATTTAATCAAAAGCATTTTCCAGATCTAATGAGATGACTTTATGGTTTTTATTTTTTATTTTGTTTATGTGTGAATCACATTTGTTGATTTGCGTATGTTGAATCAATCTTATAACCTAGGAATAAAGCCTACTTGTTTACGGTGAATTAACTTTTTGATGTGCTGCTAGATTCATTTTGCAAGTATTTTGTTAACAATTTTTGCATCTATATTCATCAGGGATTTTGGTCAGTAGTTTTCTTTTTGTGTCTCTGACAGATTTTGGTATTAGGAAGATTTTGGTTTAATTAAATGAACTAGCGAGGAGACCCTCCTTCATGACTTTTTGGGATAGTTCCAGCAGGGTTGATACCTTCTATTGGTACATGTGGTAAAATTTGGCAGTGAATCTATCTGGTCCAGGGTTTTTTTTGTTGTTGTCGTTGTTGTTGTTGATTTTTTTTTTTTAATTACTGATTCAATTTTGGAACTTATTGATCTATTTAATGTTTTCATTTCTTCCTGGTTTAATCTTGGAAGGATGTGTTTTTCCAGGAATTTAATTTATCCATTATCTCTGGATTTTCCAGTTGGTTTGCAGAGAAGTGTTCACAACAGTCTCTGGGGATTTGAAATACAAATACTGTTGTATTTCTGTGCGTTCAATTATAATGTCAACTTTTTCATTTTAGATGGTGTTTATTTGGATCTTCTCTTGTTTTTCTTTGTTAAGCCAGCTAGTGACCTAAGAATCTTGCTTAGCCCTTCAAAAAAACCAACTTTTTGTTTTGATTTTTTTGTATGAATTTTGGTTCTCAATTTTGTTCAGCTCTCCTCTCATTTGCTTTGAGGTAAGTTTGTTATTGTTTTCCTAGTTCCTCTAAGTGTAATGTTAGAGCATTAATGTAAGAGCTTTCTAACTTTTCAACATAGGGACTTAGCACAATGAACTTTTAACACTGTTTTTGCTGAATAACAGATTTTGGTATGCTTTGTTTCTGTTTTCATTAATTTCACAGAATTTTGTAAGCATGACCTAATTTTATGATTACCCAAAAGTCATTAAGGAGTAAGTTGTTTCATTTCCATGTTATTGTGTGCTTTGGGGAAGTCTTGTTGGCATTGAATTCTAATTTTACTGCAATGTGTTCTAAGAGTATGATTGGTCTGATTTTTATTTTTTAAAATTGTATTGAGACTTGCTTTATGGTTGAGAATGTGATTGGTCTTAGAGTATGTTCTGTGTGCAAATAAGAATATATATTTGTATATTCTGTGGTTTTGGATGTTTGGTAGAGTACTCAGTATATGTATACTAGGTCAAATTGATCAAGCATGGGTTGAAGTCCAGAATTTCTTTGTTAGTTTCTGCCTTGATGATCTAACACGGTCAGTGGGATGTTGATGGCCCCCACTACTATTGTATGGCTAAGTCCTTTCATAGGTTTAGAAGTACTTTTTTCTTAATCTGGCTGTATGGGTATATAAATATTTAGAATAGTTACGTCTAATTGTCAAAGCGAACACCTTATCATTATGTAATGCCCTTCCCCTCCTGTTTTACTGTTGTTGGCTTAAAATCTGTTTCATCTGGTACAAGAATAAGTGACAGTGGTCACTTATTTGTTGTTTTCTGTTTGCATAATAGATCTCTCTTCATTCTTTGAGCCTGTGGGTATTTATATATATATATATATATACACATATATATATGTATTTATATATATATACACACATATATATACATATATATATGTATTTATATATATATACACACATATATATACATATATATGTATTTATATATATATACACACGTATATATATGTATTTTTATATGTGTATACTATATATGTATGTGTATACTATATATATAGTGTATATGTATGTATATACACAACTTGTCACTCTTTGCCTTTTAAGTGCGGCATTTAGCCAGGCACAGTGGCTCATGCCTGTAATCCCAGCACTTTGGGAGGCCGAGGGGGAGTGGGATCACGAGGTCAGGAGATGGCGAGACCTTCTTGGCTAACATGGTGAAACCCCGTCTCTACCAAAAATACAAAAAATAAAAATAAAAAAATAAAAAAATTAGCTGGGCCTGGTGGCGGGCTCCTATATTCCCAGCTACTCAGGAGGCTGAGGCAGGAGAATGGCGTGAACCTAGGAGGCGGGGCTTGCAGTGAGCCAAGATCTCACCACTGCACTCCAGCCTGGGTGACAGAGCGAGACTCCGTCTCAAAACAACAAACAAACAAAAAAGTGGAAACATTTAGACGATTTACCTTCAAGGTTATATGATGTTTGGATCCTGTCATCGTGTAGGTAGCGGTAGTGTGTAACCTTGACTTTGTGGTTGCTTTATAGGGTCTGTGGGCTATGTGGTTAGGTGTGTTTTGTGGTAGCAGGTATTGTTTTTGTATTTCCATTTTTAAAACTCCCTTGAAGATCACTTGTAAGGCTTCTCAAGTGATAACAAATTCCCTTAGCATTTACTTGTCTGGGAAGTATTTTATTTTTTCTTTGCTTATGAAGCTTAGTTTGGCAGGATACAAAATTCTTGGTTGGAATTTCTTTCTTTTAGGATTTTGAAAATAAGCTCCCAATGTTTTTTGGCTTGTAAGATTTCTGCTGTTAAGTCCTGTGTTAGCCTGATGAGGCTCCCTTTGTAAGTGATCTGACCTTTTTATCTAGTTGATCATAAGATTATTTATTTCATGTTTACCTTGGAGAATCTTTTGCCTATATTTCTTAAGGATGGCTATCTTGTATAGCATCTTTCAGGAGTTGTTTGAATTTGTATGTCAACCTCTCTAGTGAGACGAGAAATTTTTATGGACTATATTTCCAAGTTGCTCACCCTCTCTCCTTCTTTCTCAGGAATTCTAATGTGTCATATATTTGGTCTATTTACTTAACCCCATATTTCTTGGAGGTTATGCTCATTCTTTTACCTTCTTCTCTCTTTATTTTTGTCTGACTATGTTTATTTGAAGGACCTGTCTTTGAGTTCTGACATTCTTTCTTGAGCTTGCTATATTCTGCTGTTACTACTTCCCCCGTATCATGAAATTCCTGTTGTGAGTTTTTTTCAATTCCAGCAATTAAGTTTGGTTCTTTGTAAAAGTAGCCATTCAGATTTTTGATTACTTTATTGGCTTCCTTGTATTGGGTTACAGCTTTTTCCTGAATCTCATTGAGTGTCTTTGCCATCCAGGTATTGCATTCTATGTCTGTCATTTCAGTCATTTCATTCCAGTTAGGAGCCATTGCTGGGAAGCTAATGCATTCACTTGGATATGAGGAGATGCCCTGACTTTTATAATTTTCAGAGTTCTTGCACTAATTATTCCAGATCTGAGAGGGCTAGTGTTTCTTTATCTTTTTGAAGTTTCTGTCATTTAAATGAAGCTTTTTGTTTTTATAGTCTTTATTTCTTTTGAGGATTTGACTGTGATGTGTGTTGAGTATAGTCAATTAGCTTCATTTTGGTGGGCTCTCAGAGGGCCAAGGCTCTGTGCAGAATCTTTGTGTGGGGCTATATTTCTGCACTGGGTTTTACCCAGCCATATGTGCTGAAACAAGTTTTGTTTGGTGGCGTAATTCAGGTCGAAATCCAGTAGAAGGTGGTTAAAATAAAGTCCTGTAGATAGGTTCGGCTACATGACTCTTTTGTATTTCGGCACTTTCACAGCAGTGTTCTGGGGTGGGGAAGACAGGAGGAGGTCAAGAGATGACCCACTCACTACATTCATTCCTTGGCCTTTGAGGAGTTCCCTCCAGTCACTGGGGCCATGCCCACATTTCCTTAGTACATCTCCACATTTCCTTTTGGAATGTGGGCTGCCCTCCTTCCTCCCTTAAGGGTAGCTGGAACCAAAGTTTAGATTGTGAGATGACCTGCAATTTTCTAGGGGCCTGCTGGTCTTCTGTGTTTGGCAGAGTTGGAGTGGTTTGTGAGGTAAGTCTGGAGGTGGTCTGTTGATGTAGTGGGCCAAAGGCAAAGGGTTCCCAGGCAGGGGACTGTTGCTGTGAGTGGTGTGCAGTGTTGTGGTGCCCATAACCCAGAGAATTTTGCCCAGTAGATGACTGTGAGTACCTTTACCTCACACTACCCCAATTGGGTCTTCCTCCCATGTCTGTCCCAGTAGCTGGTTCGAGCAGCTAGTTTTGTCCCAAGCCTTCTGCACCTAGATCACTGGGCTGTTTGATGTTCCAGGCCACAAGGCTCCCTTAGGCAAATGCTGTGGATGACAAACAGGCTACATCCTTCCTGTACCCGTCTTCCTGAGGGAAGTAAACCCAGCTCCTGAGCTGGCCCATGAACCCATGCCTCACCCTTCCCAGTGCTCAGAGAGTGGAGGCTCCCCGCTACTTGAGCTCCAGACACAGAGCTCAGCCCCATATTCCAGAGCTGAGAGTTTGGTACCAGTCCTTACACCCTAGGGGATTGGGACCAGTCCCATGATTTTGTCCTCTGGCTCCTCAGGGACAAACACCAGCTGTGCTGGGGGGATGAAGTGCTCCCAGGTCACTGGCAAAACACCTAGTTGGGAAAGTAGAGGATGTGCTGTGCGTATGCCCTTGTGGGAGCAGCCAGACAGGGGCCTTTGGAGGGGCCGGTTGACAAAGGGCATATAGGTTGGATGTACCCTTGTTCCATAGGAAAAACAGCCTTACTGTCAAGAGGGCTGGCAGTCAAGAGGGACTGGAACCACTCAAAGCCTTAGGGAATGGGTAACTATGGGCACGTTTTGCTGCAGTTGCCCCTCACACATAACCATCTGGGCTCCACACAGGCTCCAGCTTTGTCTCTGCCTACTCTCTGAGCACTTCCCCCTGCCAAATCAAATGTCTATGAGGGTCGTGGAATCTCTTGGAGTAGACTCCCAGAGGTCCACAGCAGGAGTGTACTGCCTCTGCATGTTCTTCACTTATCCCTTTTTTTAGGAATTCTTCAGGGCTGGAAGCTGGTCCTGGCACTTGGCAACTCTGCATGCTTCCTAGCTTCCTGAAATATCTACCTCATGTCTGCATTACCTCTCCATTGACTTTCAGTGTTTTCTCTCAAAAAAATGTCTTGAAAGTGTGATGATTTACTTGGTGTTTTGGTTTCTCAGGTTTAGAGAAGTGCTTCCTGACTGTCTAGTTGCCTATCTTTTGCCCCTACTTCTGACCCTTGTTTTCATTGCCTATTTCAAAAATAAGCCAGAGTAAAACAGCCTTTCATTACTATTGCTGCTCCTGGTTTGCTGACCCAGAGCACTAGGATCATGAAATGAGGATATAGATATTGCTATTAGTTGTAATTAAAATTTTACCACCTTGAGTTCTAGTTCATTGTGAAAAATAAAATAAAAAGTGAAAACTTCAATGTCTACCCTGGGTTTCAGCATTTTGAACTACCATTTTTTTTCTCTGACTCATAATGGGATAGATTTTTTTCAGCTGGCATCATCTTTTTCTTAGTTCATGACTGTTATGACTCTTCCTGATCGATGAGCCCTCTTAGAAGGCTCACAGTACTCTCAGAGAATTCAAATACTACTGCTGCTGTCCTAAGAGTACTGCTTCTCCATGTGAAGTATTCCCAGGTTTTGTGAGGAGATGAGTGCTGAGAGCTCCCAGAAGAAGATATGATTATGTTACATTAGACATGAGGTGGATTTACAACATTTCCACTGTGCTCATTTTTGGCATCTATTTATATAATCTTAGCTCTTTACCACTGAACCTGAAATAAGCAGCACCTGTTCTGAGTGCTTAAAAACAGTTCAGTGGAAGGGATCGGTCCTTCACATAAACCCCATTTCTTTTCTACACCTAGGAGCATATGACTCTTTCTGGGAGTTAACCTCTTCTACCTAAATCATCAGAACAGTTCATTTCCTACTATACTATTCTACAGCATTTCCTCAGCTTGAGTCTAAGCGTTATTTACTGTTAGGATGAGAAATCGAATACCTTTGCTGTGTCTGCTGTCAAGCCACTTCAAGGTTACTGCATACCATGTTGGGAACAACATTTGCCTTTATAACTATTCAACCATTGCTTCCCACTTAGGGATGTCTCCAACTATTCAATATATGTTGTTTATTCCATGGAAGTGATTATTATAATTTTGTAGGATAAAAGTAAAGGATAAGATGATACAAGAGTTGTCTTAGAGTTCTTAGATTTTATAATTAACACCAATGCCTTCACAAAAGAGGAAGCTATGGAGAATCAGCTCATAAGCTCCCATTTTACATTTACTTCAACTCTTACATTTTACATAAATTTTCCAAGTAGCTAGCATCAGATAGAATATTACCTTTTCTTGGTCAATTTATTTTGCAGAGATACTGGGATACAAGGAATTAAAATTTTTGCCATACTCTTTCAAATAGAAAGTTAGTTGCAAAACATGTATACCTATGTAACAAACATGCATGTTCAGCACATGTATCCCAGAACTTAAAGTAAAATAACAAGTAAATAAATAGATAGATAAATAAATTTTTAAAAAATTGTCTCAGAAACAGAAGTTCTCTTAACTGAAAATTGTCACGTTCATATTTTTGTCACACATTACTGCATGGTATAGCAACATTTTATATAAAAACGTTGTGCATATTAGTAAAAGCACCTCTTTTTATACCCTTTGTAATAGTCAATGCATAAAGAAACAAACTATTCACCATGAAAACGGTAAATAAATAAAAGGTAAATCAATATCAAATGATCATTTCCACAGATGCAGAAAAAGATTTGATAACTTCAATATCCATTCAGGATTAAAAAAATAAAAACTCTCAGTAAAATAGGTACAGAAGAAAATTTCCTCAACATTTATAAAAAGCTCACAAAAGGATGAGTTCGTGTCCTTTGTAGGGACATGGATGCAGCTGGAAGCTATCATTCTCAGCATACTATCGCAAGAACAGAAAACCAAACACCGCGTGTTCTCACTCATAGGTGGGAATTGAACAATGAGATCGCTTGGACACAGGAAGGGGAACATCACACACCGGGGCCTATTATGGGGAGGGGGGAGGGGGGAGGCACTGCATTAGGAGATATACCTAATGTAAATGACGAGTTAATGGGTGCAACACAACCACATGGCACATGTATACATATGTAACAAACCTGCACGTTGTGCACATGTACCCTAGAACTTAAAGTATAATAATACAAAAATAAAAAATAAATAAATAAATAAAAAATAAAAAAATAAAATTACATAGCAAACAAGGCAATATTGTCACATGGGAAATAGAGTGATATAATGGCAATTTTTAATTTATCTATTTATTTATTTATTTTGAGTCCGGGTTATGAGACTTGCTGATTTTTGTATTTTTGTTGGAGACAGGGTTTCAGTGTGTTGTCTAGGCTGGTCTTGAACTCCTGGTCTCAAATCATGCACACTCTTCGGCCTCCCAAAGTGTTAGGAGTACAGGAGTGAGCCACCATGCCCGGCCCTTTTCTTTTTTTTTCCAGTTATTAGATGTTTAACTCCCACATAGGCCTAAAAGAGCAGAATAACTCCTTCGGCATTTCCTCCATGGACTTCAATGTTCAGTACCTCAAAAGTCCACAACTGATGCTCAGTATGACTTGTATTATTCATTTATTCTTTTGTTCCTCTTATCTATTTGTTCAAAAAGTAATTATTTAAGCACTGAAAGGAAGACAGGGTACCTCTCCTCATGGAGGGCATCAGAAAGTAATTCAGTGTATTCAGTGCTCTATTAAGAGAAAGCACTCAGGGTTAAGAGACTACTTAGAAGAACATTTAACCCTCATTTAAGAGGTGTGGGCAACCAGGGAATGTTTCTTCAACTTAATAGTTAGGCGTATTCCTAAAAGCTAAATAAGAGTTGAAGAAATAGCTCTTCGCCATCTCTTCTCTTACCCTGAATCCATCGCCATGAAGGTGGAGCTGTGCAGTTTTAACGGGTACAAGATCTACCCCGGACACGGGAGGCGCTACGCCAGGACCAACGGGAAGGTTTTCCAGTTTCTTAATGCAAAATGCGAGTCGGCGTTCCTTTCCAAGAGGAATCCTCTGCAGATAAACTGGACTGTCCTCTACAGAAGGAAGCACAAAAAGGGACAGTCGGAAGAAATTCAAAAGAAAAGAACCCGCCGAGCAGTCAAATTCCAGAGGGCCATTACTGGTGCGTCTCTTGCTGATATAATGGCCAAGAGGAATCAGAAACCTGAAGTTAGAAAGGCTCAACGAGAGCAAGGTATCAGGGCTGCTAAGGAAGCAAGCATCTAAAAAGACTGCAATGGCTGATGCTAAGGCACCTACAAAGGCAGCACCTAAGCAAAAGATTGTGAAGCCTGTGAAAGTTTCAGCTCCCCGAGTTGGTGGAAAACGCTAAACTGGCAGATTCTATTTTTAAATAAAGATTTGGATTATAACTTAAAAAAAAAAAAAAGAGTTGAAGAAATAGTCAAAAGAAATAAGAAGGATATTTCAGTAAAACGAAGTGGAGTGACCAAGACCCAGAAGAGAAATTAAGAGATCAGGGGGAAGCAAAGTAAGTCTACCTTCAGAAAACTTGGAAGAAAGCATACAGAATACTTAAGGTGATGCAATAGTTGTGAGCAGGGGGCTTGGGGGAACAAGAGAGTAATTGGGAGCAATAAGCAGACCTCTCTTTCCCCCTGTCTCCTACTCAGCTTTCTAGGTCAGAAATCCAAGGTCAGTTTCCCACAATGTTTATCCTCCAGTCTTGTTCTGTAGTTTGTTTCTTTTGAGTAGTTCTGTTAAAGAATTTTATAGTTTTATTTTAAAACTTTTTAATTTTTAAAATAAAGTACACAATATGATGTTGTAAGATACATATATATATAGTAAAATTGTTATTATAGTGAAACAAATTAACATATCTATCATCTTACATAGTTACTCATCCCCCTCCCCCAACACAGCAAGAGTAGGTATAATCTACTTATTTAGCAAAATTCTTGAATACATTACATTACTTTTAACTATAACCCACATGCTCATAAGATCTTTTGACTGGTTAATCTTACATATTTCTACTTTGCATTCTTCTTATGTTATATTCAAAAATGTTATAACCTGACAGTCTGGGAAATGTTCAGGCAAATAAAATAACTGAACTTACTGCCATGAAAGGAACAAGTGAGGCTGTAGGTTGTCTCCTATCGTGGGAATGACAAGGTGAGGCATGCAGCTCAGCAGTACATAGAGAAGACCATCACATTTTTTTTATAGGTCAGTGTACTGCACAACTATGTGCTCTTAATTTTCACCCTCTCTTTTCTACTGCTAAGCTTGTAGGAGAGTGGAAAAGCAAGAGAAAAAGCTGGGAACTAACTTAGAGCCCTAAGTCCTAATAAGTTCTATTAAAATGAAGATGATGATCATTTAAAATGTATTAAAAAAAAAAGAAATTTCTGCAAAACTGGTCAAATATCTTACATTTGATAAACATATTTCATAAGTAGGAATATGGTAGATACCACAGGTGGGCATATGCTAGGCTTATTAACCTTGGCACTATTAACATTTTGTATCAGACAAGTGTTGTCTCTGGCCTCTATTTACTAAGTGCCAGTGTCACTTCAACCCCTCCCCCAAGTCATAACAATAAAAATGTCCCCAAACATTCTCAGAAGTCTCCTGGGGAATAAATCACCTTGAGAATCACTGTCCCAGACTTTAGTAGGTATTGAAATGCCTAAGAAGTCACTCTTTTCCTCAAGGTACCTATCATCTGGTAAGGAAGAAATATTTGCTAAAAATGTATTTTAGTTCATCTAATTCAAATCAGTTTGTGATTAGTATAAGCAGAGACATTTCAGCAAAATTTTGTGAAAACATAGTAAAATAATTCAGAGGAAAAGCAAGTAAGAAGAAAAATCAGTAAATATTCTATAAAGGAAGTGAAATGTGACTGTGGACTTGAAAGATGAGTAGACAAGAAAAGGCATAAGGGGATTGAAAAAACGATAGCACACACAAAGGCAGAGCAACATGAAAACAAAGTAAGTATTTGAGAAATAGTGAAAATCTCTGATAGTTTTAGGGTAAGTTATGTGTTAG
>NC_045439.1:65575862-65725301 GCF_002776525.5 Piliocolobus tephrosceles | reverse complement strand
AGAAATAGTGAAAATCTCTGATAGTTTTAGGGTAAGTTATGTGTTAGGAGACTGGAAGATAGATTGAGGGCATATTTTGGAAGCTCCTCGATGCTAAGATAGTAAATTGGACTTTTTTCTCCATCAAGCACTAAAGTGCAAATATGTTAAAACATACTCAAACAATATTTGTTTTCTGAATATAATTTTAAATTTAAAAATACATTTTAAGATAATATTACAATAAAATCATATTTTGAAACTATCCAAGGTTGTTGATGGTTTTACCAAATGGCAGGTCACACAACTCCAATGAAATGAGAGCTTCATGAACATTAGCCTCATAAGCAGTCCAATTTCCAATCATGATTTCTACTTCTCTGCTTTCCTAATGAAAAGATGACTACTTCAAATAACAAAGGCTGAAAATTATATACAAGATTTCTATGACATGTAACAAATAAACAAAATATAAATATAAATTTAAATATAGACTCTGATTGCAATAGACTCGGTAGAAATACTTTGGGGTGATGAATCCAGCCAGCAACTAGATTAGCGTTGGCTCTTATCCATGAATAACATAGAGAGCTACTTGGATTCTCCCAGCAATGACTCCAATTCTCAATGAGCATAAACAATGTTTTGGCTGTATGCACTGTGCTTGGGTTTGGATAATATTTTGATAATCAAGTAATCAGAAAGATTTTATTTAGCACTATTCTGCTACGGGTCTTTAAAAAGCCAAGTAAACCATTTGTGTTAATGAGGTATTGTTCGCAAGTGAATCTAAATAAACCAAAGAGTAGTCTGTTAACTTGATTTTGGGGAAAGTGGTATATGAACAAAACAGTGAAATGAAAAATGTTGTAATAAATGTAGCCTTAAATTTTTCATTTGCATTATTTATATCCCTGCTTTTAAAAATAACTTATAAATCTATTATTCCTTTTCTTTTTCTATCACATTTTATTGACAGAAAAAAAAAGTAATGTATTCTAATGGGTAGAGATATAAAATAACCAAATAAAAAAAGCTAAATATAGAGTGTGTTGGTTAGTGATGAGTGATAATGAAGAAAAACAAAGGAGAGCTAAAGTGTAGGGCATACTGCTAGGGAATGAGAAAGAAGTGAGATCGGTGAAGCCTTTACTACAGCAAAGATGTGAGGAGGGAAGGGAGCCATCCATATGACTATATGATGATGTAACACTTTCCTCACCTATCATAACAATAACAACCAACACTCCTGTAACAAAAGACAGGTTAACAAGAGAAAAGTATGACAAATTTATGTAATCAAAGTTTTATGTGATATGAGAGTCTTCAGAAATGAAGCCTTAAAGACCCAGGGAAAACTGTCTATTTTTTTTTTTTTTTTTTTTTTTTTTTTTTGAGATGGAGTCTTGCTCTGCCGCCCAGGCTGGAGTGCAGTGGGCGGATCTCAGCTCACTGCAAGCTCCGCCTCCCGGGTTTACGCCATTCTCCTGCCTCAGCCTCCCGAGTAGCTGGGACTACAGGCGCCCGCCACCTCGCCCGGCTAGTTTTTTGTATTTTTTTAGTAGAGACGGGGTTTCACCATATTAGCCAGGATGGTCTTGATCTCCTGACCTCGTGATCCGCCCGTCTCGGCCTCCCAAAGTGCTGGGATTACAGGCTTGAGCCACTGCGCCCGGCCAAACTGTTTTTATTCTTAGCGTCAATAAAGAATGAAAAGCCATATAGAAATGTGACTGAGTAAAGGATACATCTAATGGTAGCAGATTGAGGAGGAAAAGCTGGTAAGGCCTATACATTCAGATGCTTTATGGCCTCTCTGTGTGGCATTTCTTCCTCCTAGGCAGGGGACAAGACTCCTCTGGAATTAGGATCTTAAGACTTACTATCAGACAAGGTAAGTCAGAAAATTTCTCTATGGGCAACTTCTACACAGAAAGGCAGGAGAAAGAGCATATTTCTAGGTTGAATGATTTGCTTTGGGAAAGAGAGGTTCTAGTTTCTATGACTCACCTTAGGAAATAATAATTCTGGTTTTTATGACTCACTTTTGTGGGAGTCGGTAAGAAGGGCAGAAAATAAGAGTACAGAGAAAGGTCAGAGACAGACTTTGCTTATGAAGCTTATGAACAGACTTTGCTTATGAAGCTATAGGACTTCCAATCTCCTTCAGTTCAAAGTAGTCAGCATGCCAAAGCATCACACTTTGGTGTATCATCTTCTAAGTCCCAACAATAATAGAGAGGTTACAGGCAGAACTAGCAAATGCAAAGATCCGGGGTAGCAGATATGTTATATTTGAGGAAAAACAAGGAGGAGGAGTAAAAAGATATGTTTTTTACTACTTTGTACTATCTTAAAAGTGCTGATCTCATACTAGGGGCTCAATAAATACTTGTTGAATCACTCCAGTGTACAAGTGCCCAGGGTTTGAAGAAAAGATTGTAAGAGATAGAGCAGAGAAGTTCCGGAAGGCCTTGTCAGCTATTCTAAAAACTATGACTCTCACTCTGAGATAAATAAGAAGCCATTACAGGATTTAAGGAAGGCAAGTGACAGGATCTGGCTTGTTTTAATAGGATCTTCTCACTGGAGCTTTCGGAGACTTAAGAAGAAAAAAGCAGAAGCAAGGAGAGAAATGATTTTGGACCAAAATAGTAAAACTGGATGTCGCAGAAATGGCCAAATTCTGTATAAGCTTTGAGGCTGTAAATTGTAGCACTTGTGACAGATTTATGGGTGTGATTTTTTAAAAAGGAAGAGTAAAGGAGGATCCCAGGGATTTCCCCTGAGCATCTGTAAGAAAGGGATTAAAGTTACAGAGATGGATAAGATTATGGAAAAATAGGTGGAGAGAAGTTGTGAAATAAGAAATTAGACTGAGAATGTGATGTTTGAAATGCATATTAGAAACTGCATGCAATTAGACAATTGGAAATGCAATGCTGTTGTTAAACTATAAGTCTGGAATCATGTGTTCTTAAAATAAATGATGGCCAGGAACAGTGACTCATGCCTGCAATCCTAACACTTTGGGAAGTCACTTTGGTGGATGGATCACTTAAAGCCAGGAGTCCAAGACCAACCTGTCTAAAATGGCAAAATCTTGTCTCTACCACAAATGAAAGTTTAGTCTGGCATGGTGGTGCATGTCTGTAATCCCAGCTACCCCAGAGGCTGAGGCACAAGAATCGCTTGAACCTGGGAGGTGGAAGTTGCAGTGATCCCAGATCATGGCACTGCACTGCAGCCTGGGTAACAGAGTAACCCTGTCTCAAAAAACAAACAACCCTTCTCCCCCATAAGACATACACGATGTTTAAAGTCATTTGATGAGATCATTAAGAGAGTGAGGGTAAAAGGGAACTGTCATCAACTGAGACCTGGGCACACCAATATTCATTCATAGGAAGATGAGGAGGAATTCATAAATAAGACTACAGAAAAATGCCCAATGAAGTATGAGGAGAACAAGAAGAGAATCCTGTCTAGATCCTGTATGAAGAAGGAGAAAGTGATAAGGTAAATAGATTAAGAAGATGAGAACTGTAGATGGAAAAACAGGAATTAACATAACAGCCATTGGTGATTTTGACAAAATCTGCTTCATTGCAGTTGTGAGAAAAAAGCCTAATTAGAAAAGTTTCAACACTGAATGAGAGAAATTATAAACAGAAAATCTAACAAATCTTTTAATAAATTTTGCATTAA
The DNA here is from genome assembly GCF_002776525.5 of Piliocolobus tephrosceles. Classification (NCBI taxonomy): domain Eukaryota; kingdom Metazoa; phylum Chordata; class Mammalia; order Primates; family Cercopithecidae; genus Piliocolobus; species Piliocolobus tephrosceles. The sequence goes on along the minus strand of NC_045439.1, from coordinate 65,721,614 downwards.
AATTAGCAGGGAGATGGGGTGGTATCTGGAGATTTATGTGTGTTCAAGGTTAATTTTTTTTTTTTGTTAATTAACATGGATAGTATTACATTACGTTTGAATGATCATGAGAATAACTCAATTGAAGTGGAAAATTTGATATTGCCGAATGCAGAAGGGGTCTATTGCTTAAGTGTAATACTTGAGTGGGTGAGAGCTGGTGTGACTGAATGAAGGGTTGTTCTTAAATATAAATGCTCTTAAAAATAAACAGAAAGGAGGGGAGAGAGGAAATATGACTAGATTGAGTAATGAGGTATGGGAATGTGTATAAGTAATTTCCTTTCTTCTATTTTCCCAGTGAAACAGAAAGCAAAATAACTATAAGGAGTGAGCATGAGGAAGGAGGAAGTACGAGGAAGAATTTAGGAGAGAGGAGGCAAAATAGTAGTCTGAGATTGGGAACATAAAGAAAAAAACTAAAAAATGTATTAGACTTCCTAGGCAGTGCTAAAGGCCAAATAGGCAGGTCATTGTGCATTAATTTAAAGTGAGACCAATGGGCACAATTTTGCCTTTTTCTCTGACCATGTTTGCTGCCTGATGTGAACAGGAAGGAGGAGAGCTGACTACAACCTGGATTGTAAGTGAGGAGTTGTCATGAGTAAACTGTATATGCTATGTGACATACATTCAAACATAAATAACTTCAAACTAGAAAAAACTCAGTCATATGTATATGTTTAAAAGGAAAATAAAATCTACTAACCTAAAGATTAAAAACAACAAATTAACCACTCTTGTGTTGGCCACATGATCCCAAATAATCAGATTTAAAATAATATATGCTTTATATATATACATGTAGGCACTGACATTTAGATGATTGTCTTTTTAGCACAAGTCATTTCCCACCCCCCTACTTGTCTCTCTCTACTCACACCTCTTCTCTACCACCCACCCACAGCACCTTATTTATTTATCTATCATGGGGAAATAAATGGTGCCTAGGTCCTGATCAGGCATCAAGAGTAATCCTTATATTTTCATGTCTGAGAACTACAACTACTTCCAGTGGAAGTGAGTTGTTTTCTTCATTTAAAGAGAGACATACAACAAAGTACCATTCTCTTTAACTGAGGACAGAGTCACAGTTCATACAGCATTTAAAATAATATTTTCCATAAGAACCATATATGCCAAACCCACAACCACATTATACTGAATGGGCAAAAGCTTGAAGCATTCCCATTGAAAACCTGAACAAGACAAGAATCACCAGCCTATTCAACATAGTACTGGAAGTCCTAGCCAGAACAATCAGGCAAGGTAAATAAATAAAAGGTACCTAAATAGGATGAGAGGAAGTCAAACTATCTCTGTTTGAGGACGATATAATGTATACATAGAAAACCCCACAGTCTCTGCCCAAAAGCTCCTTGATCTGATCAATAACTTCAGCAAAATTTCATGATACAAAATTAAGGTACAGAAGTGAGTAACATTTCTATACATAAATAACATCCAAGCTGAGAGCCAAATAAAGACGCAATCTCATTCACAATAGTTACAAAAGAATAAAATACATAGGAATACAGTTATCCAAGGAAGTGAAAGATCTCTACAACAATATCAGAGATGAAATAAACAAATGGAAAAACATTACACGCTCATGGATACAAGGATTGGTATTGTTAAAAGGCCAAAAGCAATTTAAAACTTCAGTGTTATTCCTATGAAACTACCAATGGCATTCATCACAGAATTAGAAAAAACTAGTCTACTATTCAAATGGAACCAAAAAAAAAAGAGCCCAAATAACCAAGGTATAAAAAGAGCATAAAAAGAGCAAAGCTGGAGATATCACACTACCCAAATATAGCACAAAGCAACAATAACAAAAATAGCATGGTACTGGTACAAAAAAACAGGCACATGGACCAATGGAACAGAATTGGGAGTCCAGAAATAGTGCTGTACACCTACACCTACACCTTTCTGATCTTTGAAAAAGTTGACAAAAACAAGCAATGGGGAAAGGAATCTGTATACAATAAACGAAGCTGGGAAAACTGGTTGACTATGTACAGAAAGTTGAAACTGAGCCCCTTCTTTACACCATATGCAAATATCAATTCGAAATAAATTACAGGCTTAAAGGTAAAAAGCTAGAACTATAAAAATCACAAAAACCCTGGAAGATAACCTAGGAAATACCATTCTGGACACAGATCCCGGCAAAGATTTCATGATGAAGATGCCAAGAGCAATTGCAACACAAACAAAATTGAAACATGTGACCTAATTAAACTAAAGAGCATCTGCACTGCAGACAAACAGCGAAAACAGACAGCCTACACAATGAGAGAAAATATTTGCATACTATGCATTTGGCAAAAGTCTAATATCTAGAATCTATAGGGAATTTAAACAAGTTAACAAGCAAAAACAAAACAATTAAAAAGTGGGCAAAAGACATGAACAGAAACTTTACAAAAGAAGGCATTTATGCAGCCAACAAACACATGAAAATATCATCAACATGATTAATCATTAGAGAAGTACAAATCAAAACCAAAATGAATTACCATCTCCCACCAGTCAGAATGGCTATTTTTAAAAAGTCAAAAAATAGCAAATTGCTGGTGAGGTTTTAGAGAGAAAGGAATGCTTATACACTGCTGGTGGAAATGAAAATTCGTTCATTAGTTGGAAGCAGTCTAAAGATTTCTCAAATAACTTAAAACAGAATTATCATTTTACCCGGTAATCCCATTATTAGGTGAATACCCAAAGAAATATAATTTTTTTTTTTTTTTTACCATAAAGGCACGTGCATGCATATATTCATCACAGCACTATTCACAGTAACAAAGACATGGAATCAATCTAAACACCTACCAACAGTAGACTGGTAAGGAAAATGTGGTACCTATACACTATGGAATACTATGTAGACATTAAAACGAACAAGACCATATCCTTTGCAGCAACATGGATGGAGCTTGAGACCATTATCCTAGTCAAAGCAGCATAGGGACAGAAAACAAACTATCACATCGTCTGACTTATAAGTGGGGGCTAAATGCTGGGTACACATGGACACAAAAAAGGGAACGGCAGACACCAGGATCTATTTGAGCATGGAGGGTGGGAGGAAGCTGAGGATCATAAAACTACCTATTGAGTACTATGCTTATTATCTTGGGGAAGAAGTATTCTGCACACCAAATCCCTGTGACACACAATTTACCTTATAACACATTTGTACATGTACCCCTTAACCTAAGATAATTTTTTTTTTTTTTAAAGTAAGCGTAATGTTGACTGAAGTCAGTGAGCAGTGGCTAATCAGCTGAAGAGAAATGTGAGTGGTAACTATAAAATGGGACTCTGGGCCTTCTATTGCTGGAAATCTTGCAATAACAGATAGCTTGAAAGGAAGGAATAAAGACAGTAACAGAATAACAGAATAAGGAAGAGTGAGAAAGATAAAGGGAGAAAAGACATTGGAGCTAATATAGGGGAACTAACTCATAAGACTGTTCCCAATTACTAAAAGTCATGTTTCACCTGAATCAACTTTTCATTAGTTGTCCTCCTCTAGCTTTCATGTATTTATTCAATAAATAAATCAAGTTCCTCCTATAATCCAGAAAATAAAATAATATAATATTTTCCTGTATCCAATATCTGTATTGACAAAATAGACTGAAGGCTACATTCTAAAAAAGGATTAATCCTTATAAAACAAAACAAAACAAAATAAAAATGACCTTTTCAGAGTTGTTTTTCACCGACTGGTAAAAAAGCAATTTCATGAAGATTTTGACTGGTTTCTTTACAGTAACGTGAGCATGCCGAGAACCTGGCAGAAACTCTTCTCATTTGGAACAAACAATGTCTTAGTAAGAAAGCCAGGGTTTCCTCTTAGAAACATATTTTTTAAATACCTTTTCATTAGTTCGAGGTTTTTCAAATATGTTAGAGGCAGTTTAGATATTTTGGAGCAGAATGTTTCATTGTTATTCTCATCACAAACGTTGGTATAAAAAAGGGAAGCATGCAGCCATGAGCTGAGCAAAATTTAAAGCGATTTAAATAATCCAAGCCCATGCTTTTGGGTACCAAAACAATTTGAGGGTCTGGTTATATTCACAAACTGGACCAATTTCAGAAAATAAACTATTTTAAGAAAAATTAGTTGAATAATTTGCATACTGCAACTGGCATTCAAGTTTTGTGAGACAGTAAGAAGACTTGAGTTATTATTTGAGCTTACCATAAACTGGCAATGCAAAACAGAGAAACAAGTTAATGTGTCTCTGTTTCTTTCTACCTCCATACTTCATGTGTAAAAGAAGTAAGGCAATTAAGAAAGCATCTTCTAAATGATAAAGGACCACTTACTTATGCAAAATTACAATTAATCTTTATTTCCTTTTGATTAGACATTCTGTTTTGAGCTTGTTAGGTATGTAAAAAAATGAACAATAATTTAGTATGTATAATGTGAATTATAAACATTTGGACAATATTTTAATGTTCGAGCTACAATTCACCTCATTTTGACTTTAAGGTAGCATCACATGGCATACTTCTAAGTCCATTCTCGAGGTATTCTTTTGTAACTATCTCTGTTTGTCTTATTGTTCCCTGCAATCTCTGGCACTTAGAAGTCATCTGGGTTGGGATTGCATGGTAGCGAACAAATGAATAAGAGAATGTTAGAAATAGTTAAAGCAGAAGATGACTGTAATCTTAGAATATTAAGACAAATGCTATCATTACTATTAATATTTGGTTGATAAATTCTTTTTCTAAGTGCAACCTCACGTAGTTTGAAGGGATAGTCTATAGAAAAGTAAATTTTCTTTTCTTTTCTTTTCTTTTTTTTTTTCTGAGATGGAGTCTTGCTTTGTCGCCCAGGCCGGAGTACAATGGCGCGATCTCGGCTCACTGCCAGCTCCGCCTCCCGGGTTCACGCCATTCTCCTGCCTCAGCCTCCGAGTAGCTGGGACTACAGGCGCGCACCACCACGCCCGGCTAATTTTTTGTATTTTTAGTAGAGACGGGGTTTCACCGTGTTAGCCAGGATGGTCTCGATCTCCTGACCTCGTCATCCGCCCGCCTGGGCCTCCGAAAGTGCAGGGATTACAGGCGTGAGTCACTGCGCCCGGCCGAAAGTGAATTTTCAAAAGGAACACACAGCCTTAATGTGGGCTATAATTAGGTTCCATAACTGTGGCTTGCCAATGAAACATACCGTCCCCAACTGTACCTGCAGAACATTGAGTTGGAAGGTCACGGGTCAAATCACTAAGTTCTGTGTTAATCCATTTTTGTGGCATAGTCTGTGCTTTTCATCTGGCTCCTCACTACCTCAGTGTGTGCTTAAAGGTCTGGCCAAAACTCGATTATTCAAGCAGCACAGAAGGATTTGCTAGTCTTACACCTGCTCTGACATACACAGTCACCTTACTAAACAGATTGGAGATGGAACTAGGAGGGCAGAGGACAAAGGTAGGTCATGGGATGGGAGGCTAGATAGGTAAAATTTTAGTGAAAATATTTGTGGAAAATGTTTTATATTTGATAAGAAAATGATTTACTGAAAATAGCACTAATGCCTTATTCTCCTGCTATTTCTGTTAATAAGCAATTATAAAATAAGTCTCTAAGAGAAAAGTCATATGGTAGATTTGTTTCCAATGGTAAATAACTTCTAGGGCAGAATTGTTAAGAACAGACAAGAACAACTTTAGAAAATATGTCAATAGAATTAGTGTTGCCTAAATGTCTTTTTTGTTTGTTTTTGTGTTTTTAGGTTTTTTCTTTTCCTTGTTTTTTCTTTTCATAAAAGTCCATGTGGACAAGAACAGTGTTGTCAATTTCCCCGTGCTTTTGCTAGATGGCATTATCTTTGTCAGTCTTTATTGTTCACCAGTCCTCTGCCTTATATCATTTTTACACAATTTCCCTTATTTTTCCTACTTTGTATTGTTGCTATATTGTCCTTATTAGATGGTAATCTGAATAAATACATAATTTTTCTCCTGTATGAAACATATCAAGATAAAGTAGACATGGTGATCATGATCAGGAAACCAGGGGAATAAAATGAGCAAAATGAAGGACATCATTTGGTTTGTTGATATAGTGCAAAGAGAAAGGAAAGAAGGTGAGCGATGAGTTCTTATATTGATAAATAGCCTGGTAGGTTCCTGAAGACTGGACAAAGAGCCAGAGGACTCAGAGGGCCAAATCTGTGGTCTGACTCCAGTGATAATGGTCATGATTATATTTATTTTATTATATGATGTGATACTATAATGGTAAATTACATACAGGAGACAAGGGGGACCAGGTTCACATTTATTGGTCCTGTAAAAAAAAAAAAAAGGACCAAAAAATCATTTTCTTATCAAATATAAAGGACCTATATAATCCATACAACTACCCAATTAGATAGTTATTACTGGTTTTCTTTTCTATTTTATATATGAGGAAACTCTTGCACAAAGAGTGTAAGTGACTTATCCAAGATTACCTACATAGGACGTTTTGAGTGGCTCTGCCACCTGCACCATCTGATTCTAGAACCCACATACTTAAAGAAAACAATAGTGAGCGTGAGGAGCATCACATCCATCGTGTGTTCCTACCATGTGAGGAAGATGAAGAGATCTAAGAAATCAAAAGTTTTCCCAGAACCTTACTCTCTAGTAGAGAAGTCATAAAAGAAGAAGAAGAAAAAAAAGGCAAATCAGAGTTTTAACTCTTCATACCTCAAACTTGGACTTGGTTTTCATAAGCTACTATAGTTGTGGGATTTATTTTATTTTTTGTAAGATCTAATGAAGGAAGTGAATCTTTTGAAAGAGATTAAGATTTATATGGTACAAGGGAAAGGAGAGAATATCTCTAGTGACAAGATTACATTCACCTTTGCTCCTGGAAAAGAGCAACTGTTAAGAAAATCCCCATCATTTTGTTTTCTGGGAAACAACTTGCTTCAAATAATCAACCTCCCCCGTGTGATTTAGATAATAATCATGGATGTCCTCCTTCTTTACTTAAGACACAGTCAGACACAAACCCTTCAAATTTTCACTCTTTGATTCATAAATAATTATCTGAGATATTTTTTCCCTATTGACCAATCAGGACAAAATACTCCCTTACTTGAACAAAGTTAAGTTTCTCCCCTTCTTCCAGGCTCACAAACTGTGACCCATCCTCAGTCTGAGCTCTGCAAGAGCCCATCCCAAGAATCAGCTGATTGCAAGTAAAGATATTCCTCAACCAATTATCCTATCATAACACCCAGTCATCCCACTTCCCCTCACCAGGATTCTTATAGTTTTGTTTACCTTTCCCTAAAAAAGAAAACCCCTTTTGTCCACGACCTTTGAGATAACTTGCAGATCTTCTGGTCAGAGTATTCTCTCTATTGCAGTGGTCCCTCTCACCTTATTGTAATCATCCATTTCCCACTCTTGCAACAGTCTTCAAATAAACCCTTCTTGTCTAAGTCTGGACTTGTTTTTATTTGATGCTAGGAAAATAACAATACTACAAAACACATACGTTTGTACATATATACATATATACAGAGGAATAAAGTGTTTTGTTATTTATAGGATAGTGAAGAACTAGCCTAAGCAGAGCAAAACAGTATATTTTGCAGAATAGAGGGAAATATTTTGTGAGCAGCCTGGAATAACCTGACTTTGATTCATTGTTAAGCTGAATAATCATAACCAACAGCTGTAGTAAAGACACTGTCATCTCTAATGTATTGAGTGTTTACACTGTGCCAAGTGAATTATGTGCTTGTGAAGAGTGGCAGAATATGCCACCCCAAAATATGCCACTTTGACATAAGGATTAATTTAAGCTAATAGCACTTGAAAAACACCAGATGCAAGAAGAACATGCTAATTTCCCCATTTCTTCCTGAAAACAGGGAAAGAAACACTCCTGTGTGAATGATGTCCTCCCTGTACCAGGAGAAAAGAAACATTCTTCAATCAGGAGTCAGAGTCAAGATTATTATGTACTAACCTTCTTAAAATAATTCTTATCATTATGTATCCTCCTCACACAATTCAGTTACTTTTCCACCATAGCCTCTCTTTCTTCAACCTAATACAAAAGTGCATAGGTTTTGCAATTTCTTTGGGTCTTCATTTCCTTATGAGTGTTCCCATGTCAAGTAAAACTTACATGAAAGGTGCGTACTTTTCTTCTATTAATTTGTTTTATGTCAATTTGATTCTTGGGCCCAGCTGGTACACTAGAGGGTAAAGGTGAAGTTTTGCCTGTCCTACACTTACCTTCTTTAGACCTAACATAAGCCCTGTGAATTAAATATCTTTTACTATAGACTGAATTGTTTCTGCACCAAATCCAAATTTTGAAGCCCTAACTCCTAATGTGACTGTATTTGAAGATAGAGCCAATAAAGAGATAATAAAGATTAAGCGAGATAATAAGGGAAGGGCCTGTAGGACTGGTGTCCTTACAAGAAGAGGAAGAGACGACAGAGACCTCTCTCTCCTTCTGCATGTATACAGTGGAAGTAAATGAGAGGACACAATGAGAAGTTGGCTGTGTGCAAGCCAGGCAAGGAGCTTTCACCAGAAACCACTCTGATGGCATCTTGATCTGGTACTTTTGGCCTCCAGAACTGTGAGAAAATAAATTTCTGTTGTTTAAGCTACCCCTTCAGTGGCATTTTGTTGTGGCAGCCTGAGCTGACTAATACACTGGCATTATCCATATTTTTTAAATGCAGAAATTGGAGCATAAAGAGTAAGTCCTTTAGCTGATAAATACAGATCTGATATTCAAACTGTCTGATGGCAAACAAAGGCTGGTCTTTAAACCACTCTGCTGATCTCCTATCAATGAGTGGGAGCTGCCAGCAGTACTAGTGAGATTTCACTGGAAGAGGTCAAGCAAAAACCGACCAACAACTTAACAAGACATGTCAAGTCTCAGAAAGGTATACAGATAAGGTTAACCTAGAGTGCTTTAACTCCAGATTATTTGCTCCTATAACCCAGATCAGGGTGACTAGATATAGGACAGGGTGATGATGATAGAAATACAGATACAGGGAGAAAAAATGTTGTATGTCAAAACCACTTTTAATTTTAAAGCAATGAAAGGGACTCACTGGAAAACATTCAATCATATTTTGGTGGAAAGTTACCATACTTATCCATGTTGTCTCAGGCCACAGAGTCAGTCATGCCTTTGTTTTAATACAGTTCCATAGCATTTTCAATACATACCTATTCATTAGTTGTTTCTACTAAGTTGGGTTCCATTTGCTTTTTTCACCTAACACTGTATTACAGACAGTATTCCAGGGTATTATGTTCAAATCTACCAGATATATTGTTCGCTGTTTTCACACATTGTATTTATCGTATTATGTGCTATAGTTTACTTAATCTAAGCACTATCATTGGGACTTTAGACTATTTAAAATTTTTCTTTCTTATAATTTATAAAGAAAAATTCTAGCCTTTAAAAAACAAAGTGCCTTTGAAAAATGTATGCATAACTCCATGCATATGTTTGTGCAATCTTATAAGATTTTTCCTCTAAGATTCTGAGGTATAAACTTTCTAGGTTCAAGTGTTAGGCATATTTTAAATTGACATAGAAATTGCCAAATTACTGTTTAAAAAGGGATAAGCTTTGTTGCTCATTAACAAGAAATGAAGTGCCCATAATCCTTGGCAACAGTAAATTTAATCAATTCTTTACATTTTTATTTTTCCTCTGTCTGTAATAACAAAAATATGATTTGTAAGATCATGTAATTGAAATAACGAATCTGCTTGGTATTAGAACTACTTAATTGACCTTGTTTATAAAAAGGTGTAGGGGCATGAAGTGAAAAGTAAAAGTATCCTGAGCCTAGTCTCAGAATTAATCCCTGCTAATGGTTTTTACACTCCTTGTGTAATGATTAGTGTTCTGCTTTTTTATTTACAATATCCTGAATATCCCTTAGTATTATTAGCACACTATTTTAAAAAGTTAAGGAGTATTTAACTGAATATATTTATAATATTACATTCAACCAGCTTCATACTGGTAAATATTAAAGTTGTTTGCTATTTTTATAAAACCATACAAAACATTCTTGTATATAACATCTTTTTTGAGTATACTTAGAAGAATGAGAGATTTTAAATGACTGAAAAAAAATGACTCAGTGATTATAAACATAGTTTTGCCCAAAAAGTTGCAACAATTAGACCACATAAATCTGATGTTAGAGAATAATTAAAAGGAAAGAGATGGAAAACTTTGGTGCATGGTACCTTCAAACCAGCATTTAGTTTCATAAATGGTAATGTGCTAAAAAATGTATAATCATAATTTTTCATGAAACCAAGATTTTAATGTAACAAAAATTTTCCTCCATATTAAGAACAATGTTAATCAAATTCGTGAAGGAAAAAAATGTGTTTATGCCGAAATTTGTATTGGAAGATATGATAGCCAGTCAGATCAAAAAGCATTTGCCCATAGAGCATCCAAGAGATTGAGATACTGAGGGGTTTGCCCTGGATCACACACATCCTTGGTGGTAAAGCAGATTAATTTTTTGGCAAAAAATTATGTGGCACAGCCTAATTTTGTTATATGTATAGATTGCTGAGCAGTCAAGTCAAAGCTTTAAGGTATCCATCACCTGAATAACACACATTGTACCCAGTAATTTGTTATCATCCATCCTCTTCCACACTAGTCTCCATTCCCCTTGCTAGTCTCCATTTTTTACTATTATCACTCCACTCTCTAAATTTGAATCCAGGCTGATCAATCCCAGAATCTTCCCTCTTTGGTACTGTACTATACTATGCTATACTATACTATACCGAAGAGGAAAGATTACCGAAAACAAGGTAGACAATATTCTTAGAAAGTGTGATGTTCTGTCTGAAAATGTTACCAACACAAGAATACAAGCATTGGGGATAAGGCAGATGCCCAGGTGTGAGAAGCTAAAGGATCTTTTATAGTCAGTCTTGTAGTAATGTGTTTCAAAGTGGAATTCTAGAGAACTGCACCTGTATATGCAGGTCAAGGTACATGTGAAAATATAAATGTTACATTTATTGAATATAAGCAAGGACTTGAAAGCACTATTCTGATCTGTAGAATCATTAGCATTATAAAATTTCAATAAATGTAAGAATAAAATATTGAAAGTAAAATTGCACAAGGAACATTGGTCATATTTCAGAAACTAGGTATTTATTGAAATGTTGTTTTATTATCTCACAAGGTTGTACACATTTCATAACACACTATGCTAGAAGTAGCATTTTAAAACATTTTATTAATTCACTGGGATACACAAAATTTCCAAGATTTTCACATTAAATAACAGTAAATAGAAACATGAAATTTATTTATCTCATAACTATTGCTAGACTATAAATGAATTAGAATCTTGAAATGTTGCTCTTGCTGAGAAAACTAAACCAGACTAAACGAAAATCACTGAATAATACATTTATTTATGTCAATATGTGTAAAGTCCTAAGCAATTAAAAAAAAAATCCAACCACCAAGTTCTAAATTACTGTGCTTCCAGCTCTTCACTACATGTTAGACATGTATTTTATTTAATAGAGATTATAACAGCTACTGACTTCAAGTTTGAAGTTTCATTAATGGTGGAGAGAAGAGATACCATAACCCATTATTGTGTCTATTTCAATGGAAGAATGTACTTTACACCACTGAAGAAATAGAAATATGTCATGGTGTTTATCTATGTTTTGTAGTCAACTAGTGAAATAATCATCTCATTTTAATGAAATGTAATTTTGACCATCCAGTCCCACAAATGAGTTCACAGTATGATGTCAGACATTCTTGTTTTGCAAATAAATTTATCACACAATTCCTTTAAAGAAATGTGCTATCTAATGCATTTTAAACACTTTTTTCAGGCACACTAAAAAGTAAGCACAGTTGAATTCTGAGGCATTTGAAAGCAAGTTATGGTATTAATATAATGGTCTTTACTGTATATGTATATCAAACTGATTCTACAAACTGCCAGTCAAGAATAAGATTTTCATAAGCATGTAAAGGGAAATTTATAATTTCCAGTGGAAAAAAAAGTGAATACTTCTTCCTCCTGTGGAATAATCAGAAAGAAAGGAAGGTTTCTTCATGGGGTAATTCCAAATATTGTTCTGGATCCAGAAGCTATACAATTTTATTATAAGAAATACGATATATTTTAGGTCAACCAAAGTTTGGTGAACTACTAAGAAGCATATATTGCAGTTTTACAGTGGTTAAGAACACAGATGTCAGTCTGTGTGGACTGGGATCATATATTCAATCAGCTGTGAGACTTCAGCAAATTCCTGGGAATTCAGTTCCTTCATAATTTTGCTTTAGTTTCCTCATGTGTAAAACATAGATTAATACTAATATTAATAACAATTCCACAGTAGCATTAGAAGATTGTAGATTACCTTAAGCAAATCACCTAGAATAGTGTCTAGAACATAGTAGGTGGTATGTAAAGATCAGCTGTTGACATTAATGTTGTCGAACTATATAAAGAAAGATTTTTCTGTTTAACAAGCTCATCATCTAGCATGCATTAGTCTAGCCTAGAGAGTACCCAGGAGAAGTATCACTGCGGTTGTTAAGTATTAAAATTGAGTAGCTTCAAAGTGTCTCATATCTTGTTTTACAGGTAGGATGCTAGACATCATCAAAGATATAATTTAATAGTTATAAACCTCCTGGTAAATACACTTACCTGTGATAAGATATCTTTATCAAGATTATTTGCCCTTTAGCATTTTCTTAGACTGAGATATAATTGAATTTTCCCTTTAAAAGTCTTTGGAGAGTTCCACATAGAAAAGCACTAGTAGAATGTATAGCATCACCAGCTACCAATTGCTATACAGCAAATTTAAGAGCTAAGCACATCAGAGATTGATACAGTCTATTGCCTACAAATATTAAGACATTATGTAGTTATTGATGCTATTCATCTATGGTTTTCTCTAGTCTAGAAAATACCAATGCCTTAATATTTAATGTTGGAGACACTACTTATGAAAAACAAACAATCTATATGATATTTTCTGATTTTTATTTTTAAGGTCACAACTGTGTCAAACACAGACTAATCATAAGGCTTGCCAAGCCTTTTAACTTTATAGGGAAGTTGGTTGGATATTTAGGAGTGGGCTGGCCCCTACATTAGTATAATTGTATAAGTGTCTCTGCAATTGCTTTTAAGCTTTTGCCCCAGGAAAAACTGGAAAATATATTATTATGATTAATTAAAATACATAACTGACAATGTATAGTGTTATCCAGGATTCTTAGGAGACCAGTTTAGCTATAGGGTAAATTTTTAAATCTCAGATTAAAAGTTGATAAATTAATAAAACTCATGTGCTATATGCTATTTTGGTCAAGTATTCTTTTTCTTTTTTTTTTTTTAAAGAGAATCTTGCTCTGTTGTCCAGGCTGGAATGCAGTGGTGCAATCTCAGATCACTGCAAACTCTGCCTTCTGGGTTCCAGTGATTCTCCAACCTCATCCTCCCAAGTAGCTAGGACTGATTACAGGCTCACCAACACACCCGGATAATTTTTATATTTTTAGTACAGACGGGGTTTCACCATGTTGGCCGGGCTGGTCTTGAACTACTGACCTCAAGTGATCCGTCCGCCTTGGCCTCTCAAAGTGCTGGGATTAGAGGCATGAGCCACCATACCCAGTCAAGTATTCTCTTTCTAAATCCTAAACAATAAGACCATTAAAAAAAAAAAAAAAACTCAATTATTTATGTTTTCCTTTAAGCTGTAACATTCTTCCTCTGATAATACAGTTGATTCAAACTCTGGTCATCACCCTCTTACAACAATCAAGACTGCCCCTAGAGATTTAAGATTTTTCAGTCCTTGAAGGAGGTCTGTGTGTACAATATAGAGCAAATATCTATATCCATGTACATCATGAAATTGTAATTAAAGCCAGAATTATGCCCTAGAAATCTAGTCAGGATCTAAGGATCTAAGCCATATCTTTTGGCAAATATAAAACAGGTGACTTAAAACCCATAAGGAATCATGATACACAAGCTAGGAAATGACTCAAGAAGCACAAAGATGTGGGACCCTACACTGAAGAGGGACTCTACATTGAAGAGGCCACACGAAATTTGACTGAAATTGTAAGAAATGCCTAATGAAGAGCAGGTTCTTAGATTGCTGAGGAGTAACTATTCATGGACCTACAAAAGGAAGAGGTAAACAGTAAATGAGGGAAAACTCTAGAAGAAAACTATATTCTCTGTTTACTTTTCCCCTGGTCTATATGCAAATATCAACAAAGTGAAGAGTCTCTATACTTTAGAATTCTTAGAGCTAGATTTATTTCCTAATTAATAACAATGTGAAAACTTCTCAATTAAAAATTATATGGTAAACTATGTACACAGAAATGGAAGCTCAAGAATTGCATTATCTTTATTGTGAGATGAACGTCATCTCACTATCATGCAGAGGGAGATGGCTCCAGGTGGCCTCAGAGACATCAGGTTTAGCAACATTCCATGTCTCTCATAAGAGCCATGAAGAATCATAGTGTTTTCAAATGAAAACTCAAGAATAAGTAAAATTAATTTTCCTCATGCGGGAAGTTGAAATATTTCTTTTTCTTCTTTATGCAATCTAAAGCCAAATAAATCTAAATTCAGTATGAGTTTGAGTGTGTATGTGTAATTACACAATTTTAGATCTAAAATTTTTTTGGGGGTCTTTTTATGTTTTTCCAAGTATCATGTCTAGATATATTTCTACAGACCCCAAATTCACAGTTAATTATACATAATTGTATACAATTCTCTATTCCTTTTTACTTAAAGGATGATAGACCAAAATGACAACATTCTTGAAAGTCAAGACAGTTATGTGTTCCTCCTTATTTGTTTAATTTTCTGAATACCATCTTTATTATTTATACATACATTACACTGATTGAGCACTAACTCAATTTGCCAGCTACTCTATAAAATGCTTTGGAAATGTGTCGTTTACTTTTCGTGATAATTCTAAGAGTTCTGTACTATCATTACATCCAGTTTTCAAGCAGGGAAACTGAGTTAAGTAACTTGCTTAGGAATATGTCACATACACAGTAATTGATGATAGGCAGTTGACATCAGAGGTCACATGCTTAACCAATATGAGATTCTGCACTCTTGAAACATAAAAGAAAGTCCTTGCTATGCAGGCTCCCTGTATTCTGGCACCTTGATGCCTGAATTCAAATAGCATTCTTCAATTTATGTCCATTTTAATTCTCATAATGAGTCTATAAATTAGGTATTATTTTCCCATATGATTATACAGATAGATAAATGAGGCTTAGAGAAGTTAAATAACTAATGTGACTAAAAGAACATGGCTAGTAAGTGGAAAAGCCAATGTTGACACGAATGTTTTGACTCTAAAGCCTATGCTCTTTGTAATACATTGCACCATCAGTCATTTCATTTTTATTTAATCATTCAAACAATGTTGCATGATAGTCCTATTATCTACATTCTTATAAGCAATGGAGCAGGTTAAGTGTTGTGTCTGAGTTCACGTAGGTATTAAGTAGCAAACATGGGTTCTAGGCCAGCCTGTTTGACTCTAAAGTTCATTCCTTGTGATAATCCTTTGTTACTGAGACATTCTTTTGATCAAGCTACCCCTCATTTTGATATTTTTGTTTGTTGATTTAACTTTTGCTATATGACCCTGTTTGCAGGTAAATGCATCTTAAACACAAACTTGACCATTTTATAGTAGTCATTTGTTTTCCTAATCCTGATTCAGGTGATACTTGAAAAACATAAATGACTTAGAAAGGCAATAGCCAAAAACAATGGTATTACTATATAATATTTATAAAATATATTTCACTGAAAATGAGTCTACACTATTTGGAATTTTTTAAGTGAGTCAAGATTTTATTTGAATAACATAAACATTGTATTTCATTTATTTAAATAATTCCTCATTCTACCAAGGAATTATTTAAGGAGTCTCTGGAGTGCTATTGCTTATATGTTAATAAATGATTTCTGAAATATATCTTCTTTCACAAATAAATTCAGTGACTATACAAGCTATTTTTAATTTAGGGATTGTATGATTCATGACACTAGCAGCAAACAGATGGTACACTCACATTAGGATCTTTTGAGGAAAACTTATTTGCAAACAACTAATTACAAAGCATGGGAAGGGTGTGGGAAAATCACAAGGATTAGAGCGTAAATCTGAAGCTGTCATTAGCCCTAGGCCTCAAAGAATAAATGAACAGAGAGTTTGCTGGAATGAAGAAGGATTAAGAGTTGCATAGATTCAATACTATTTTTTATCCAACTACCAATAACATTCTTCACAGAATTAGCCCATCAATGACAGATTGTATAAAGAAAATATGGTTCATATATACTATGGAATACTACATAACCACGAAAAAGAGTAAGATCATCTCTTTTTGGGATCATGGATGGAGCTGGAGGCTATTATCTTTGGCAAAGTAACGCAGGAACAGAAAATCAAATATTGCATGTTCTCACTTGCAAGTGGGAGCTGAATGATGAGAACTCATGGACATAAAGAGGTGAACAGCAGACACTTAGGTTGGAGGGTGAAAGGAGGGAGAGAATCAGAAAAAAAATAACTATCGGATTCTAGACTTAGTTCTTGGGTGACAAAATAATCCATACAACAAACCCCTATGACACAAGTTTACCTACATAACAAACCTGTACATTTACCCTGAGCACTTGAGCATTTACTGAGATGGTGCCGTTTTGTTTAATCCATTTTCCTGGAAATCATGTTGCTGAATCCCAGTCCTGATCCCTACTTTTTTGCTTAAATACTGTTTTACAAAAGTGATCCGCTCACTATTCTCTATGCACATATCTGGTGCGAAACTTAAGAAAGGGGTGAAGTTGCTCTATAAAGGATATTAGTCCTGGTGTTCATGTTTGTGCATGTGGTAACTTACATATAAAGAAAAGGCACCTCTCTTAGCTTTATTCTGAGGGCCTCTTTATTAGTTCTGTCTAGAGTCTATGCTCCTCACAAATAGCCCAGCATCACTGGGGCATCCATATTAATCAGGTATGATAGAATAACTGCTCAAATAAGGTTTTAGGGCAGGCAACTTTGTACCTGGGATCTGTTCATCTGTTTACATGGATTGGAATCTGAAATACTTCACCAAGTCTCAATGTCAGTTCCATTCCTTACCCTATTATATATGATTTAATTCATGCATTGAATTAAATGGTCATGTTATATAATGACCATAAATCTGGCAGTGATCGCTGTCTAGATCAGGGGAATCCATACAGACTCCGCTCCTCCTGCTTAAGCTCTGAGTGCTACCTCATACAAGAGTGTGTGCCCACACTGTGGACTTGAGCCATGCTTTTACTGAGAGGACTCATGCAGCCACACCTTTCTTATACTCCCTCCTCCAATTCTTCCAATACGCTTTTCCCTTTTCCGTCTTCGCTTAGTCCCCTTCATCAATCATGTATCTATGTTAAGCATATCTTTATTATTCTCTGTCCTCGATTGGTACTCAGCTTCACCTCATTTTTCATGTTCATAAACCACATTAAAATTTATTTTTTTGGCTGCTTTCTCTTAAAAGAGTACCCAACAAAGGTATGTTATTCAATAAATGTCAGCTTATATTATTATTTTACTTCTACCCATTCCAGACCCTGGAAAGAACTAGCATCTAGGATTTTCTCTGAAGTTAATTGTCAATGCTGTGCAGCCTAACTCAAGTATCTCCTCTCTCACCCAAACATAAATGTTTTGGGGATGCAGGGAAACAGGGAGAAATGGACCTAAAGCTTATCTTAAAACCCCCAATTATTTTAGAATCATATGGAACTATTTACTAGGATGTGGAGATACCATATGTATTAGTTCATTCTCACGCTGCTATAAAGAACCGCCCAAGACTGGGTAATTTATAAAGGAAAGTTTAACTGACTCACAGTCTCACAGGGCTGGAAAGGCCTCAGGGGACTCACAATCACGGCAGAAGAGGAAGCAAACACCTCCTTCTTCACATGGTGGCAGGAAGGAGAAGTGCCAAGCAAAGAGGGGAAAGCCCTTTATAAAACCACTAGATCTCATGAGAACTCACTCACGATCACAAGAACAGCATGGGAGTAACTGTCTCCATGATTCAGTTACCTCCCACTGGGTACATCCCAGGACACACGGGGTTTGGGAGAACTACAATTCAACATGAGATTTGGGTAGGGACACGGACAAACCATATCAACATGTAAATTCCTACCATAGCTTCTTTGGTCTTGTTGTGCTCATATATGCCTTCCAACTTGATTTTCTGTTAATAAAACAGAAACTCCCACTTCTCAAACTCTTCCCTATCCACTCTACAACCTAATATTGTTTTTCATTCAACTTCTAAAAATGCTCAACTTATGTTGTCCTTTGTATGATTACCATTTCTGTGTATGCTTTTGTCTCCAACTTTAGCTCCCTTGAGGATCCCATCTATTTAATGGGATAAAAGTACCAAAGCATGCTCGCGTGTGCACACACACACAAACACATACTCACGTTTGCACATCCATGAAATTAAAATTTTCCCTTGAGTCCAGAATAACTAGTCAGAATATAAAACCTTATAGTACATTAAATCAGAATGAATAAACAAAGCCCAAACTTACAACTGTATCATAATAAAACCTTGCATGTTCAACACAATTAATCCCAGCATAGGGACTGTTCAATTAGACTTTCTGATGGTAAAATTTATTCTAAATAAAACCTCACCTGCATGCTGTGCCTTTACTACATAAGAATTGGAGAAAACTCTGCAGATCCTGCACCTGTTGAGTTATACAGAAAACCTACAGGAAACCAAGAGTGCAAACGTTTGCGATTAAATACAAAAGAATAGAATGAAACCTTAGGTGGCTATGGTTTCTGCTGTTATTTTAGCTCTCCATGCCTTGTACATCACATATCATTAGCAGGCAAAAATCACATAATAACAAATTACTAGCCTTATGCTCAAAGTTCTTAGACAATGTGTATTATGGGAACATCTATGGCTATTCTGAGCATACAAAATGATTAAGCCAAACAGAAAGGTTATCACGTTGCGTTTACGAATTTTGATAACTAGTGACTGTGTAGTACGCATGTCTGTGACTCTGGAGAGCAGATTTAGGTTCAGCCTTGTGGCAGCTCCTGCAGGTGCTAATCAGGAGAGCTGCTGTGACTAAAACTGAAGTGGAAGTTGCAGCTGCCTGGAAGATGATTGTCATTAAAGCTGCCTGCCAGTGGCAATGCAGAATCCAGACTTGATTTTAGAAACAAAACGTGACACTCGAAAGTACTTGGACACAGTGTTTATAATTTTCTAATGGTGGCATTGTCTTTTCATCATGAATGGAAATAAAATCTTTAAGCAATTATTGATATAAAAGTTACCCTATAACAAACTGACTAAATGTGAACATTTCCAAATTTTCTTCAAATTTATTTATAATATGTATATTGGCTTTGCCATTAAATATAGATGTGTTTAGCAATTAAAATTAATTAAAGCTGCTGAAGCCCTGTCTTTACTAAAAATACAAAAATTAGCAGGGCTTGGTGGTGTGCGCCTATAGTCCCAGCTTCTTGGGAGGCTGAGGCAAGAGAATTGCTTGAACCCAGGAGGTGGAGGCTGCAGTGAGCCAAGATCATCACACCGCTGCACTCCAGCCTGGGCGACAGAGTGAGACTCTGTCTCAAAAATAAAAAATAAAGACAAATAAACAAAAATTAAAACTCTGGACAAAGACTAGAGGATAATTCTGAATTGTATAATGAAAGTGGGAATTACTTTTTTATTATTTTGCTTTATTACAATATGGTCATATTACTTTATCACAATGAAATTAATGTAAATGATATAAAATTTGGCTCATTTAAGGACAATGGTTAATCTTGAGTTAACATTGTGTGCATGTGTGTATACACACTCAATACTCTGCATTTATCCTTTGTTTAGAAAAAATAGACCCCAATTTATGTAATTTTTCTAGTATGACAACATATTTAGGGGAAAAATGACTTTCAGGAAACCTCTAATACCTATAAACCAGAATGTTTATGACTGTTAATGGATTTATTAAATAGAGTTATCTTAACTATGTTATTAGTCTGTTGATTCTAGATGATAAACTATAAAATAATCTCTATGTAAGAACTTAAGTTTTATTAAGACAAATTTGGTGCTTAGAAAGTAGGTCGATAATGTGAAGACGTGTAGTAGTATTTTCCAAGGGAAATAAAGTGAAGATGAGTCACTTAAGTGTTGTATTACAATTTTGGTATTTGGTCTCAGACTAAAAGAAAAATCCCCTCCTTTCCATTGCTATATATCAACAAATATATTATTTCTTTAGTCACATGCATACCCCATTTTATTTTTTAAATAAGTGAATACATACTGAGAAATAATTAAGACATGTGTTAGTCCAAAACTATTTCATGCCATCTTGCCTACAAGCACTTTCTTACCTTGTTGGATATTCTTTCTATGCCTTTCGGGCTCTCCGATAGGACTTCACAATTGTGCCACATCTTTGCCATATACTACGTACTTAATAAATATTAGTTTACTAAATGAATGTTTCTAGTTTCTACTACTACAACTGAAAGGAATTCAACCTGTGATCCTTACTGTCTGTGCTCCAGATAGCAGAAAGTTTGAATATTTGAAAGATTTTGAAGTAGCAGAAATTAAATATCTGAAAATTTATGATTGCTAACTAAAAAGAAACAAAGATTGTTGTTAAGAGTACACACGTATCATAGTACTTTTAAAGATAATTGTAATAAAGTACCTCCTGTTTTAGTCATTAGGATCTAAAGTTGTCATATTTTTGACCATCCAAAAGAAAAAATGAAATTAATCCGCAAAATCCATGAAAGGAAAAACCAAGGAAATAGGAAGAGGTTTGTAGAAACCTCTCATATTGCCACAAAATAGTGCCAAGTAAGGGCATTACTGTCTTAGACCATATGAATACTTTTACACATTTTTCAACAAGGAAATGCACTGGTGCCTATAATAAATTACTCTCCAGGTAATATAAGTCCTAGAGAAGGCATAAGTTTTGCAAAAAAGAAAGAAAAAATGTTACTGCTTGAGAATATGAGGCTGCCAAAAAGCTATAGAACTTGCCTCTTTCTATGGATGAGTTTGTCACCTCTGCTTTCAGGTGCCAAATGATAAATTCTGAATGTTTTTGTATAATTTCAATGCTATGTGTATAATAAGTGAATATAAACACAGGTGTTGCTCAATTCAGTCACTGTTTAAGTTCCTATAGAATACTAGTCATTATATAAATTCTTCTACTTCAATCCGAGAATAATTCCTTTAGCTTAATGCTTAGTGCACGTCAACTGCCCCCTAATTAGTAGCTTATCTCCCAGTTCCAGGAACCCACTGCTGTCAAAAGCAGGGTTTCCTAATGCAGTATCCAGAGTGCCCTTGTCAACAGCACATTTGCTTCAGTTTTTGTTACTCTTTCTCCCCTTCTTATGGGTTCAATCCAGGTCTATTATTATATAATCTGAAACATAATTATAAAATGAAGTTTTTGTGGTTTAAAAGTCATTATCCTCTCAGCCGAGACTAAGGGAGTGAGTAATGTGAGAATGTAAGATACTATAACGGGGTCAGTTCATGCATCATCTCTTAAAATATACCTGATATAGCTGCATTTTCTATACATGCCAAAGACTTGCTCTTTATGAAAATCCACACTTACAAATTGTTTCCTTAAACTCTATATGAGTTTCTGTTTGCATCTCTTCTTATATAAATTTATATAAGAAAGTGAGTAGACTTTTTACATGCATGCTCAAATTACTTTTGGATGTATATAAAAAAAATCATTTCCTAACCTGAATGAATATGAGTGTCAATTTTGTGGATATTTTAATCAGGAATCATTTACTGGGAATAGTTATAACAGCAGTCCATGAAATTTATAGATATAGATGCCCAAATTCCACCACCCTTGTAGATTCCTATGTAATCTAGAGAAGCATCAGAATGTCTGTATAGCTTTTAATAATCCACAGGTGAGTATTTAAATTTCAAAATCTATTAGATTTAAAAATATTGCTTTAAGTGAGATCTCCTATGTGCACATTAATACATCCAAGTCTTCTTAGAACATATGGTGGAAAGAAACAGCAGTCACAAATAAACTGAAAAATTCAAATTTTATTGTCTATGTCCTGACCTGTTATTTAAAAGAAAGTAAATCTCTCCCACACCTTTCTCCAAAAACACCTTGGTAGAAGTTTATTTGACTTATCCGGCAGCTCACTGAAAAGCTTTATTTTCAGTGCCTGTCTATGTTTGATCTAACAGAGGGGTTCCTCTGCATGAATAGACCTATCCTCAAGATACTTGTCAAGAACAAATAGTGGCACTTCTTTGTCATCATAGCTGCTTGGGTAGCATTACCAATTGGAGATAGTAAGAGGCTGATCAAAAAATGTAAAGGAAAATAACGTGGAATAACATGTCCACAGGGGGCTTTCAAAGCTCCACCAAATTACTGGTGTTATGGTTTGGCTCCGTGTTCCCACCTAAATCTCATGTCAAACTGTAATCCCCACATGTCAGGAGACAGACCTGGTGGGAGGTGACCGGATCATGGGGACAGATTTTCCCCATGTTCTTCTCATGATCATGAGTGAATTCTCATGAGATCGGATGGTTTAAAAGTGTGGCATTTTCCCACCACCACTTTCTCTATCTCCTGCCACCATGCAAAATACTCCCTGCTTCCCCTTTGCCTTCCACCATGATTGTATGTTTCCTGACTGTATGTTCCCCAGCCGTAAGGACCTGCGAGTCAATTACATTTCTTTTCTTTATAAATTACTCAGTCTCAGGTAGTTCTTTACAGCAGTGTGAAAACGGACTAATACACCTGGGAATCTAAAAGCCACATACTTGTTCAAGGCCGTGCGCATACTAATGAAAGATGTGAGAAGGTGCTTATCCCTGCTACTTAGTTGACCTTGAGGGTCTGCACAAGCAAAAAGTGTACACTAAGTCAGAGTTGTCAACTGCCTTCCACAGCATTGAAGATGTGTTTCCAATATAAACACAGCACTCCTAAGCAATATCTGGCAAATACATTAGTTCAAGGTATTGAAGGAAATCTCCTGTTCAATCATTAGCTGACCACTAACTGAAGCAAGCAGAGACTTGGCTAATAAATGTGACAAAAAATTCATAATCTACAGAATTCGTCCAGAAAAGTAACTAAACAAGCAAACAGTAACAATAACAATCTCCAAGGTAAGAAGGGAGGTGATCTGATTTTCAGAATTGAAACATCATATTACTTAAAATGTCCATCTAAAAAAAACTGTGAGATATGCAAAAGAACAAGATAATATGAGCCACAGACAGGAATAAAAGCAGCCAATAGATGCCACTTCCAAGAAAGCCTATATGTTGACCTTAGCAAACACTTTAAATTAATCATTTAAAATATATTCATGGAACCAAAGGAAACTGTGTTTAAAGAACAAAAGGAAAATATGAGATAAATTTCTTACCAAATAGAAGATAGAAATAAAGAGATAAAAATTTAAAAAATGACTAAATAAAAATTCTGCAGTTGAAAGTACAATACCTGGGATTTAAAAATTCATTAGAGAGGATCAATGGCATATTTTAGCAAGCAGAAGAAAGAATTCACAATTTCAAAAATAGCTTAATTGAGATTATCCATTTTAAGGAAAAGAAAAAATGGTATGAAGAAAGATAAACAGAGCTTTAGATATCTGTTCGACAACATAAATTACATTAATATATAATGGGAGATGTTAAAGGAAAGGAGAATGAATAAATATTTGAACACATAACAGCTAAAATCTCCTGAAATTTAATTAATCTGTACATCTAAGAGGATTAAAGAACTCCGAACTGCATAAATTTGGATATCCACATGTAAATATATCATAATCAAAGCTTTGAAAGGCGAGTACAAAGAGAGACCCTTGAAAGTAACTTAAAAAATTATTCACATATATACTCAATAATATTGACATCAGAAACCACAGAGACCAGAAGTCAGTGGAAGGACATATTCAAAATGCTGAAAGAAGAGATTGTCTGCCCAAACGTTCTATCTTCTGCAAAACTATTCTTCAAAAATCAAGGACAAATTAAGACATTCCAAAATAAAAAGAGAATGTGTCACTAGCAGATGAGCCCCAGGAGGAAGTTTTTACGCTTGAGAAAACTAAATATTAACTTGAATCCAAAAAACAAAAAATAAAAAGAAATTACACTGGAAAAATCTAACTATATAGGTAAATAGACACTATAAAAGTAGTTTTTATTAGCAATTGTTTTATTTTACTGTCTGATTTAAAGCACGATTGTGTAAAGTAATATTTTAAAAATACTGTTGATGGGCTCATAATGCATAGACATATAATTTGCATGAGAATAATTATACAAAGGAGGAGAAATAGAGCTGTATTGTAACAACTTTTTAAATATGTCATCCAAATTAATTCAGTAGTAATCTGATCTAGATTTTCAACTTATATGTAAATTGTAAGTACCAGGATAATCGCTAAGAAACTGACACAAAATCAAGTCCTACGAGAAACACCTAAAGCATTAAGATACAAAATATAAACATGAGGCAGTTTTAACAATTAGATCAGCAATAATTGATTTAAAAACCAACCATAATAACAACACTGAAATAATCACTTTACTACGTTGGTGTTTACCTTTCGATATGGTTTGGCTCTGTGTCCCCACCCAAAATCTCATCTCGAATTGTAAATGTCATGTGTTGAGGGAGGGACAAGGTGGGGGGTGACTGGATTACGAGGGCGGTTCCCCCCACGCTGTTCCCATGATAGTAAGTGTTTGACAGTTCCTTCTTCACACTCTCTCTTATCTCCGCCATGTAAGATGGCCTGCTTCCCCTTCTGCCATGATTGTAAGTTTCCAGCCGCGCGGAACTTTAGTTCAATTAAACCTCTTATCTTGATGAATTACCCAGTCTCCGGTATTTCTTTATAGCAGTGTGAAAATGGACGAATAAAACTTTTTAGTCTTTTTTTTTTTTTAAATGTTCACATGTACTTGTGCACACTTATTTATTTTAATTTAACATTTTTGGCCTCAGGTTGGTATTTGAAGTATCAGGTGGAAAATTTTTAGACATGTTTTCTGCATAAAGTGAATTCTGTACTTACACACATGGAAACTGGTATTTTATGTTGCATGTAACTAA
Source organism: Piliocolobus tephrosceles (assembly GCF_002776525.5). Lineage (NCBI taxonomy): Eukaryota > Metazoa > Chordata > Mammalia > Primates > Cercopithecidae > Piliocolobus > Piliocolobus tephrosceles. The sequence goes on along the minus strand of NC_045439.1, from coordinate 65,696,203 downwards.
ATATGTATATTGGATTCATGGAATGTGGTCATGTATGTTAACATGTAAAATATTTTTAAATAATTGCTTATGATTTCATAATCAAGCAGTGAAAGTTAAAATTAAATTGCATCTATGTTTGCATATTTTTGTGATTTAAAGAGCTACCAGTAGTATATATGACATTACTTGTCATAAAATGTCCCATTGAAATGCTTTTGGTTTGCGGGCACATGCAAATTTATTTGGAGAAGTTATTCTCTCAGCATTCCCTTCGCATGAGGATTTATGTGATGTTTGTTTTCACTAAGAAGGAGAAAAATGAAAAAGCGATTTCAGAACCTGATTTGATTGCTTTGAAAACAAACAAAGAAAGTGCTTTTTTTTTTTTTTTTTTTTTTTTTTCTGGTGGCTTTGGAATAATTACTCTTCCCTTCAAATCTCTCTCTCTCTCTCTCTGTATGTACGTGTGTGTTTTCCTCTTTCTATTTTCAAGGTAGGTTTAGTAGGTTATGGGAAAAAAATTTGTTTAATTTACTTCTTCCTTTTGAGAGATATTTTCTTCTCTATATTTTCTTATCTTACCCTCTGAAGTCTCATTTTAGGCTTTTCATGTTGAGGAGTTAATAATGCACATGCTGGATATTTTTCTGATATTTTTCAACTTTTAAGTGGTCTTATCTAATAATCTGATTCCAGAAATGATATATCCTCATTGCAATTCTGCCTCTAAGAAAATTATATTCTATCCAGAGAGCCATACCACACAGTTACCTATTCATTATGAATCCCATTACCTATAAAATAGTGAAGGGGGAAAGCCCTTGTCAAATGAAAGCACTTTGGATTAAATTTTTTAAAAAGTTAAGAAATTTACATAATTCATTTTAAGGATTTAAAAATATAACATACATACTCATGCCCTCAATAATTGGTAACTTTAACATCTATGCTTATTCTTGAAATATATGTGTGTGTATATATATATGTGTGTGTATATATACATATATATATATATATAGCAATCTGCATACTACAGATGCAGTAATTCAGAGAAATTAAACTACTTTCCCAATGTCATACCACTGAGACGTGGCAAACACTGGAAGTAAAATATCGGTTCTAATTTCAAAGCCTATTATCCTAACCACTATTCCATCTTGAGGATCTTCAGCTTTTACAATTGTCATCAATTCTCTGTCTTTCTCACACACAAGACACTGATTTACCACTCAACAACTCTAATCACACAATAGATAATAGAATATAATAAAATTTCCATTACTTTCATTTATAGCGTTCAAGTCTTACAAAACTCGTACATTCGGATATGCTTTAAAGTTTTTGCAGTTGTACGAAAGCTACATTAAATACATATTAGACCTATGCCTTACAGAATAGCTTAAGATTTGTAAGAAATAATTTTTTTTGAAAAGAATACTAATTAACTCCAGGTAGTTTTTAATGCCTGTAACGTATAAAAACAAAGTACAACCATAGTAAAGCTAATACTTTGTAGTCGTGATTTTTATTCCACCTCTTTTAAGTTAGAGATCAAGTTATGTGCTGAATGAAATTTTAAAGATCATCTAGTCTATGTTACTGATAAGGAAACTATAGCTCAGAGGTATTATGTGACCTCTCCAAAGACACAGAGCCAGTTGGCAGCGGAGTTGGAATAACCTCAACATCTCCGATTGCCAGATCAGTTTCTCTTCACTATTTATATGCACAGTTATACAGCTTCTCTGCATGGTTTATATGAATTACCTTACTAATAATATTTTAAATAATAACTTTTAGTAAAAACAGGCACTATCCAAGTCTCTAAATACGTATAACATTTTATTAAAGGGTCAGATAATCCAGGGGCATTATTATAAGGCTGACTCAATACATAGTTAATGGAAAGGCTATATTAGTCTATAGTCTCTCTTTCTCACTCTCTCTCTATATAATTAGATATATCATATACATATAAGTTATATATATACACACACATACACACACACACACACACACACACACACACATATATATAGAGAGAGAGAGAGAGAGAGAGAAAGAGAAAGAGAAAGTGTTTATGTGATGATCCTGCAAGTAAGTTTGCATCACTCATTTAGTTGTACTCCTAAAATCAGTACATACATTTCATGGTATATATACAGATGTTTTATTACTAAAATTATTTTCGGTGGCTTTCTTTACATTAATCTGTAATAAAGTTTTAAAGTCATGGTCAACAATGGGAAAACATTTACTTTCAAATGGAGTTTGATAAATGTAATTTTAGAAAACTGTGAGGTGATGAATGTGTTCATTAACTTGATTGTGGTGATTATTTCACAATGTATATATAAATCACAATGTATCTATAAATCATCACATTGTACATCATGTATATATGCAGTTTTATAAATTCTACTACAAGAAAATTGGTGAAAGGAGCACATACATGCTCAGACACATTACACTTTGTTTTGCTTGGCCATAAATTGGGTGTATAAAAATTTGCTACCATCCTAATATGTAATTACCCTTCTATGTTAGATTCCTAGTAGATACTCAGGTATTTCAGAGAAAATATCAAGAAAAAACACTGACCCTGCCTTGCAAACACCTATCATCAGATATTTGTTCCCTATGTGTTCAATGTTAGAACACTTTAAAATGTAAATAAATTACACATAAAGGTAGACATGATGATTAGCCACTTACTATAAGAGACCAAGAACTAATATTTCTATAATATTTCATAACAAGTTATTCCTATACACATTTTCTTCAAGAAATTTAAGTTATGTAGGCAGATGTCATTTATTTTCCCCATATTTTTGAATAGATGTAAAAGAATTGTCATTCATAAAGCATCATGATTACTGGTGATTAACTGGATAAATTAAATTAAAAATAACTTTTGTATATCAATTTTTTAAACTATAGAACAGGGACACAATGTTCACTTTTCCTATTTCCAAGGGTTTCTACAAATACCAAGATAAGGCACGAGAAAAGCAATTGCATACTGTAAAGAATTTTTCTTCCTTGTCTTCTTTCCTATAAATACAGCATGAGGTAATTACTAAAGTTCTTTCTGTAAAAAAACACTGTATTGCATAAGTGTATGATATTATTGACTGCTTATGAGTAGGTTTTCAACCTGGTTTAGAGTTTTCTCTAGGTTATAATTCATGTGGTGTTAATATTTTTGTCTCTCTCAACATTCATCCAGTAGGATTTTTAAAAAAAGTCTAGTTTTGTTTTCCAACTTGGATTTACTCAAGTTTAAGTTTGACATACTTTATTCTTCTTCTTGCTTATCTTTAAGAGGAATCAAGAGAATTGTTGGATCTATCAGTGTTTTCAGGGGAGACATAACTAAATAACAACAGAACATTTATTTTTATACACACACGCACACACACACACATTTTTATGCTGGTCAGATAAACAACATCTCTTCTGTAAAGCCTAGGAAGTCTTAGCCCAAAAATAGAATGTTAAACAATATATACTGATGTTAAAGGAATAATGGATACTTCACTTTATACATATTCCTAGTAAACCAAGATTTTACAGTTGTAGTAATTGAAGCACTTTTAAAAGCACAATTTCATTAGACTATAATCCAGCTAAAATATCATTTACAAAGTTTGGGTCATCCTTTTTATTACAAATGGTTTTAATCAAAAGAAAATGCTTACAGGAATGGAACTGACCAGTATTTTTATAATGCAACAGCTCCCCCATCTTACAGACAAAAGAATATGAACTAGAATTCTTTTTTGATATATAATATTTACAAGGTCTAGATCATGTAGAGTTAATTAAATTTTATTTTCTTAAGTTCTGTTGGACTTGATATATTTTCTCTTGTAAAAAGACAAATCTTATCATGGATATATATATTCCAGAAGTATCTATTATATCTACATAATCTTCTGAGAAAGTAAGAATTCATACAGAACACTGAAAATGATAGCTCAGTCACTAAGATATTTAAAATTCTTGTTGTAAGGATGAATAAATACAGTATCCTGGATATTCTAAGGTTTTTTTTTTAGCATGTTCTGGGAAAATACTTTTCCATTTATCTCTTTGTATGCTTTAAAGTGATGTGTTCCCATTTGCAGTCTTTTTAAACATTTTCTCATATTTTGCTCATTTAATAAAGTATTTAGAGATTTCTCTTCAAAATTAGTTTGACTTGATATTTGAACAAATATTTGTTCTTCATTTTTCATCTTGCAAAAAGCTAAAGAAAATGCTTAAGCAATTTACCTCAGATCACCTTTATAATGATTACATAAACAATCCAATTTAAAACCCTAAAAGTTATTTACTCAAGACAACTCAGGTGAAAGGATTATTTTTTGACATTCTAGAAACTGTAGCTGCATATTTATAAACGAATATTCCTGAGATGATTTTTCCATAACATACATATTAAAATTGCTTACTCTTAAAAGTTCCATCGGGCCCTATATACTACAGAATTTTTCTATATTTTATTAGTATAAAACGAACACAAATGATATGAGAGCCAGGAAAAAAATGCCTGCCACATATAATAGTGTAATAAATAAATTAAGAGATCATTACAGATTTTTAAATTTTATTTTACAATGCAGGTGTTTAGCCTACTAAAAGTAAAGCACATTTTCTGAAAACTCATATTTAACATTAAGTCCACATTAACATGACTCCATTTCGGAAAAACCCCCACCTTACCCCCACACCTACACCACCAAGATTTCTTGAGAGCATTTGGCAGAGGATATATTGGTCAAAGTTCTTGAATGTTTAATAGAGCCGTATGAGGACACTTTTAGAACGCTGTAGCCAGTGGTATACTGGGACCAGCGTGTTGGCTAGCTGAAACCAATTATGCCCATTTCTTCCCAAATCTGTATTCATTGATCTGATTATCACCACATCCATGCCAACATCTATTGTTTTCTAACTTTTTAATTGTGGACATTCTTGCAGGAGTAAGGTGAAATCTCACTGTGGTTTTAATTTACATTTCCCTGGTGATTAGCAATGCTGAATTTTTTTGTTAATGTTTATTGGCTGTTTGTATATCTTCTTTTAAGGATTATCTATTCATGCCCTTTGCCCACTTTTTAATGGGATTTTTGTATTTATTTATTTATTGCTGGTTTGTTTGAGTTCCTTGTAAATTCTGGATACTAGTCCTTTATCAGATGCATAGTTGGTGAATATTTTCTTCCATTATGTAGGTTGTCTGTTTACTCTTCTGATTATTTCTTTGTTGTGCAGAAGCTTTTTAGTTTAATTGAGTCCCATTCATTTATTTTTGTTTTTGTTGCATTTTCTTTTGGTGCTTTAGTCATGAATTATTTGCCTAAGCCAACATTTAGAAGAGTTTTTCTGGTGTTATCTTTTAGAATTTTCATGGTTTCAGGTTTTATATTTAAGTCTTTGATACATCTTGAGTTGATTTTTGTATTAGGTGAGAGCTGGGGATCCAGTTTCATTCTTCTACATGTGGCTTACCACTTTTTCCAGCACAATTTACTGAATACAGTATCTTTTCCCTAATATATGTTTCTTTGCTGCAAAATAAAAGACACTTAGAAATATACTTAACCAAGGGTGTGAAAGATCTCTACAAGAAAAACTACAGAAAAACAAAACAAAACAAAACAAAAAAAACAAAAAAAACTGCTGAAAGAAATCATAGATAATACAAACAAATGGAAACACATCCCAAGATCATGGATGGAAAGATCATGGATAGAAAGAACTGATATTGTGAAAACGACCATACTGCCCAAAGCAATCTACAGATTCCATGCAATTCTGATCAGAATACCATCATCTTTCCTCGCAGAAACAAACAAACAAAAAAAACCTCCTAAAATTAATATGGAACAAAAAAATGAGCATGAATAGCCAAAGCAATACTAAGCAAAAAGAACAAATTTAAAGGCATCACATTTACCAAGTATGCTATGAGGCCATAGTAGCCAAAACAGCAGGGTACTGGTATAAAAATAGGAATGTAAACCAATGGAACGTAATAGAGAACCCAGAAATAAAGCCAAATACTTACAACCAACTGATCTTTGACAAAGCATACAAAAACATAAGACGTGCTTTATAATTCAAAAAAAAATGAAAATTGTTTAATATTTAAATGAAAGTAATATAAATTTGGAACATCTGTTTTTCATCAGTTGGTCCCTTTATTATTTATTGTAGGTAAGTTGTAGCCTTAAAAATAGTGGTTCTCAGCCAGGCGCTGTGGCTCACACCTGTAATCCCAGCACTTTGGGAGGCCAAGGCGGGTGGATCATAAGGTCAGGAGTTCGAGACCAGTCTGACCAACATGGTGAAATCCCGTCCCTACTAAAAATACAAAAAATTATCCAGGCATAGTGGTGTGTGCCTGTAATCCCAGCTACTCAGGAGGCTGAGGCAGGAGAATCGCTCGAACCTAAGAGGTGGAGAATGCAATGAGCAGAGATCATGCCACTGCACTCCAGCCTGGGTGACACAGTCAGACTCCGTCTCAAAAATAAATAAATAAATAAAAGAATAGTGGTTCTCAAAATATAAGAAGCAGAGAATCACCTGGAAGGCTTGTTAGAACAGATTCCTGAGTTTCTAGTCCAGTAGATCTTGGGTAGACCTGAGAATTTGCACTTCTAAAAATATGGCATTCTAAGGACCACACGTTGTGAAGTGCTGCTCTAAAATTGTAAGAGTTGTAAGTATTGACTTTATTAATGGTAACCACCCCAACACTGACAGATCACCCAAATCTTTGACACGTGAATGCTAGTTAATAAACCTCAGTACCTTTAAGAAGTGTAATTTAAATCTTATTGAGGTTATTATCCTCAACTAGTTGACCCACATAATGGAAAACACAAAGAGCTCAGATTATATTAAAAATAATTTGGATATTTTATGATATTCAGCAAGTCAAACAATGATTCTGAAGTTGCTATTTCCTATGTTATAAAATAATACTCCTATAATGTTAATATTTATCCATAAAGTATTTGTTCTCGGAATTAAAGTGTTTGTTTGTACTGTTAGAGGAAAACCTACACCTATCCAAAGTCTAGCAAAAATTGTGGTAATTGGTGAGGGGAAACCACAGCATGCTTGAACTGTTTTGTTTCATTTTATTAATTTTTAAATTGAATTTTTATTGTGTTTTATCATTTATTTAGTTTTTTAAAACAGCTGTCAATCCCTAATTTGTTTACAGATTTTTCTTACATAGCTTTTTATAATAATACATCTATCACAGGACCTTTGTGTCTCAAAAGTAAGACATTTAAATAATTTTACTACATTCTATAGTCTTAAATTTAATCTAAAGTATCAGTAAGAAAAGTCATACAAAAATAAACAGAAGTATTTATGAAAGAGTTAGGACAAGACAATGTGTACCAGTTTCTGTTATTCTTCTAGAAAGAAGTGTTCCTCCTTCTGCCTGGAGTTAATCTCTACTAGATAGGATACCCTACAAACTCCTTAGGTATCTTGCTTCAGCAATTTATTTACTCTTGTCTTACTTCCTTTGTGTTGCCATAACAAAATACCATAAACTGAGTGGCTTATAAACAACATACTACTATTGATTTCTCACTGTTCTTGAGGCTGGGAAGCCCAAGATCAAGGTCCCAGCAGATGCAATGTTTGGTGAAGGTTGATTTTTTCATAAATAGAGACCTCACTGTGTTCTCACATGATAGAAGGGACAAAGAAATGTTTTCATATTTGAGGCCTCTTTCATAAGGGCACAAATCCCATTCATGAGGACTCTGCCCTCATGACCTAATGACCTCCCAAAAGCCTTAGCTTTTAATACTATGTACTATGAATTGGATGTGATTTGTCTGTACGAAAATTAATGCTGAAATTTAATTGCCAAAGAAACAATATTGGAAGGTGGGACCTAGTGGGAGCTGTTTGGGTCAGGGCAGTGGATCCCTCATGAATAGATTAATACCATCACAAGGGAGTCATATTTTATTCTTGAGAAACTAGATTAGTTACTTTGAGAGTAGGTTGTTATAAATCAAGGTTGCTCTTCATGTTTAGTCTGTTTACACACATCCAGTAACCTTTCTACTTTTGCACCTTGTCTTGAAGCTGCACATTGCCCTTACAGAAGCCAGGCAGATCCCAGCACCATGCTCTTGAGCTTTCCAGTCACCAGTGTCATGAGCTAAACAAATCTCTTTTCTTCATAAATTACCCAGTCTTAGGTATTCTGTTATAGCAACAGTAAACAATCTAAGACACCATCAATTTGGGGGTTAGAATATTAACATATAAATTTGAGGGGAATAGTAATAGTAATTCTTTTTTAGGGCATAGTAATTCTCTTTTCTGTATTTTTGTCCTTTATTTCTTGGTAAGACATGACTTGGAAAATCCTTTAGCCCCATCCATCCGCACTTAAGTCTTCTCATTTGGATGAATGATCTATAATCTTGTCTTTGATTTCTCATTGATCATTTTTTTCCCTCAATAAGGAGGGTCTGGCTTCTGTTCCCATCACTCCACTGAAAGTGTTTTGTTAACATCATCAGTGATGCTCTATAAATCCTCTCACTTTACTCTTTATGTGACAACTGTCTATCAAATTTTGGTACCGTTTGCCAATTCATTTCCTGAAATTCTTTATATCCTTGCTTTTCTTGATACATTATCAGCTCTCAATTGAAATATATTGCTTTTCAACTTATTTTCATCATTTTTAAAATAAATTCCTTGGCTATGTTATACCTCTGGGGTCCATCTTTAGTCAGATGTTTAATTCACCAACTCTCATTTAGTTCCATGATTTTAAAAATCATTTATAAGTTAATAATGTTCCAGTTGTATCTCCATCCCAGATTGCTCCCCTGTACTCAATTTTTATATCCAAATGCCTCCTGACAATTTTTGGTTTTAGGTAAACGCATCCAAAAAAGGAATTAGCTCTTCTTACCCAAATTCACTTTCTTTCCACATCTGCATATTGGTGTACCAAAGACCACAAAATGTTATTTCTAGGATTTGAAGTTCGAACATAGACAAAATGTGGTATTAGCAGTTGGTAGTGAATTAGGAAAGTTATGTAAGATGATCATATATGAATTATGAATCATGTTCTCTGATGATCAAGCAAGATAAAAGTTTATCTGAAGATAAAGGTTCACAAAAACCCAATCTAGAGAGAGCAGCAGAAATGAGAGACTGTGAAAAAAAAAAATGGAGATGTTTTGCCTGTTTCCTCAGATCACTTTAGTTCTTTTGTACAACCTTTTCTTGGATTACCGATGATAGTCTTATATAGTTCTAGTAAACTCTGCTTGAGATACTGGGGGTAAACTCTATCTCTTTAATAGTGATCTAATTGGACATTAAACCCCATAAATATTAACTTCTTATAAACTTTAAAATCCAATCTTTCCCCCACAATTCATAGTCATACCCTTTTATTTACTGCTTTAACTACTTTGATTTTTCTTTAGGAAGTCTTTTTTTTTTTTTTTCGTTCATCCTTAGCCGTACCTTCATCTTCCATACTGCTGAAGGATTATTCCTTCTAAAATAGAAACCTATATTTATTATTCTGCATGAGACCATTTACTAGCTCCCTGCTGATTATCATATGAGGTAAAACTCCTTGGCAAAGTATGCAGATCACTCCATGTCTAGAACCAGGCCTCAGAATATTAAGAGCCATGTGTAAATAACATGCCACAGCCAACATCATGCTATAATAAATGGGCAAAAGCTTGAAACATTCCTCTTGAAAACTGGAACAAGACAAGGATGCCCTCTCTCACCACCCCTATTCAACATAGTATTGATGCAATACCCCATTTTCTTTATCCAGTCTATCAGCTAAATGATAAGAACACATGGCCACACAGAAAGAAACAACACACAATATGGCCTTTTGGAGGGTGGAAAGTGGGAGGAGGATCAGTATCAGAGGAACAGGAAAAATAACCAATAAGTACTAGGCTTAATACTTGGGTGATGAAATAATCTGTACAACAAACTCCCATGACAAGTTTACCTATGTAACAAACCTGCACATGTCCCCTGAAATTAAAATAAATGTTAAAAAATAAAATAAAACAAAACAGAATGAAAAAACAATATAGTATTGGGATTCCTGACAAGGACACACAGGCAAGAGAAAGAAATAAAGGGCATCCAAATAGGAAGAGAGGAAATCAAACAGTCTCTTTTTGCAGATGACATGATCCTATATCCACAAACCCCACAGCCTCAGCCCAATAGCTTCTCTGATAAACAATCTTGACAAAGTCTCGAGATACAAAATCGATATGCAAATATCACTAGCATTCCTATAAACCAACAGTAAAGTTAAGAGTCAAATCAGGAGCATACTCCCACTCACAACTGCTACAAAAAGAATAAAATACCTAGGAATACAGCTAACTAGGAGGAGAAAGAACTCTACAAGGAGAACTACAAAACCCTGCTCAGAGCAATCAGAGATGACACAAACAAATGGAAAAACATTTCATGCTATTCAGTAGGAAGAATCAATAGGCCCAAAGAAATTTATAGATTCAATGCTATTCCTATTAAACTACCACTGGGATTTTTCAAAGAACTAGAAAATATTATTTTAAAATTCATATGTAATCAAAAAAGAGTCTGAATAGCCAAGGCAGTTCTAAGCAAAAATAACAAGCTGGAGACACCATGCTACTCAACTTCAAACTGTACTGCAAGGCTACAGTAAACAAAATAGCATGGTACTTGTACAGAAGGACACATAGACCAATGGAACAGAATGGAGGCCTCAAAAATAAGAGTGCATGCTACAACTATCTGGTCTTCAACAAACCTGACAAAAACAAGCAATGAGGAAAGGATTCCCTATTAGATAAACAGTGCTGGGATAACTGGCTAGCCATATGCAGAAGATTGAAACTGAACTCCTTCTTTACACCATATACAAGAATTAGCTCAAGAGGGATTAAATATTTAACTGTAAAACCCAAAACTATAAAAACCCTTGAAGACAAGCTAAACAATACTATTCAGGACATAGGCATGTGCAAAGACTTAGTGATGAAGATGCCAACAGCAATTGCAACAGAAGTAAAAATTGATGAATGGGATCTTATTAAATTACAGAGCTTCTGCACAGCACAAAGAAACTATCAACAGAGTAAATAGACAACCTGTAGAATGGGAGAAAATTTTTGCAAACTATGCATCTGACAAAGGTCTAATATTCATCATCTTTAAGGAATTTAAGCAAATTTCCAAGAAAAAATAAGGAATCTTAGCAAAACATGGGCAACTGACATGAACAGACACTTTTCAAGAGAAGATATACACGTGGCCCACAATCATAGGATAAAAAGCTCAACATTATTGATCATTAGAGATATGCAAATCAAAATCACAATGATACCATCTCACATCAGTCAGAATGGTTATTATTAAAGAATAAAAGAAAAGAAAAAGATGCAGTTGATATTGTGGAAGAAAAGGAATGCTTACACACTACTGGTGGGAGTGTAAATTAGTTCAGCCATTGTGGAAGACAGTGCAGCAATTCCTCAAAGACCTAAAGACAGAAATATCATTTGATCCAGCAACCCCATTATTGGGTATATACCCAAAGGAATATAAATCATTCTATTAGGAAGACACATGCATGTGTATGTTCACTGCAGCACTATTCACAATAACAAAGGCATGGAATCGACCTAAACATCCACCAACAGTAGACTAGATGAAGAAAATGTGGTACATATACACTATGGAATGGTACACAGCCATAAAAAAAAAAGAGATCATGTCTTTTGCAGGGACATGGATGGAGCTGGAAGCCATTATCCTCAGCAAACTAATGCAAGAACAGGAAACCAAATATTGCGTGTTCTCATTTATAAGTGGGAGCTAAATGATGAGAACACACAGACACATAAACGGGAATAACACACACTTGGGCCCATCAGAGAGAGGAGGGTGGGAGGAGGGAGAAATTCAGGTAAAATAACTAAAGGGTAGTAGGCTTAATGCCTGGGTGATGAAATAATCTGTAAAACAAACCCCCATGACATAAGTTTACCTATGTAACACACCTGCACATGTATCCCTGAACTTAAAATCAAAGTTAAAGAACAAAAAACAAAACAAAAAACAAGCAACCAAACAAAAAACACAACAGGGTCTAACCTCACATTATCCTGTGTGCTTACTGCCTTGTACCTTTCTATTTGGTTCATGTCATCTTTGCTGCCTAAAATGCCCTTTTCTACCTCACTGTGTGGGTCATCCCTATTTATACTTTCAGACCCAATTCAAGCGTCCACTTTTGCAAACGTTCCCTGATCTGCCACACAATTATTCCTTTTTTTGTAATACACAAACACACTCACACCCTCACACTGACACACACATACCCATTTATTCTACTCTATTTCATTTACTCATGTCTTTCTTTTCTTCATTCCAGAATATGAGGTCATTGTTGATGCAAAAGAACACTTCATTATTTATCAGCATTGATTTGTTTATTATGATCTGCCTATATTCAGAAAATTATAGGTTTAATCCAAGGCACAGCTAGGTTTCAGGATCCTAATGAATATCCACTGGCCTATGTTTTAATCCATAATCCAATTTGCCTCCTCTTCAAGAAATAGTACAATTTAAAAATTATTATAATTCTTACTGCACCTGATTTAATTTTGAACTCATAAATTCTGTCTTGTTTAATGATTCTCTTCACAGCACTTCAAATTGTGACACATACTACTATGTTTACTTAGAACTGCAATTTATCTTTTCCTACTCAAATTCCATAAATATTTTTAAAACAAACGTCTTTTCTCTAAATGTGGGTGAATCTCTGTTCATCACAACAAGGAATCTCATTAATATGCTTTGGAGAGCCAAGAGGAGTCAGTAGAGTCTAGTTGATTTATTCCTTTCTCTACTTCTCTCCAAGCTTACAGTTTTTGGACATCAGTTTTGTTTTGTTTTGTTTTTGTTTTATTAAACTTAAAAATAGTAGTTGAAATACCTGATCTAAAAATCCTTTTCTAACTTTAAGTTTTTATTCTTGGGAAATTCAAGCATTTCCAGATATGAATAAATGGAGTAGTTTGTAAAGTAATTATTACTGACCTGTATGCATTCATATTAATGTTTAAAGGCATATATTACTTTTTGTATTAGCATAAACAAAAATGCAGTTAATCATGTATTTATCTGACAGATCTGGAGCAGTTACTGGATGCTGTTAAGGTTTCCACTACAGATGCAAGAAAAGTGTCCCACACTTTCTTTCTGTCTGACTGTGACAGCTAAGATTAAATTAGGTAGGACAGTAATTCCGGAAATATGGCTTGGAGGGAGATAATGTTCATGACACAGAAACAATCTTGTAAACAGCAAATATTTTGTTTTATTCCAATAAAGGAATCTAAAATTTGAATTAAAAATATATTCATAAACTACTTTTCATCTTCTCAGACTGTAAATATCAACAAAACATTTTCATTATAGTAACAAATATAAATCACAGGGGCTGTATGTGAAAATAAGAGTAAATGTGAATTGTGTCATTATAATTTTGACTAAATCAGAGATATAGTACAATTAAATGTCAGATTTGATAAAGTACTTATTCAGTTGGAGTTAAGTTTAATAGATTGTGTACCAAGATTGTTTCATCATTAGTCCATGCTTATGAAGCCTGAAACAGAATCAGAACAGGGAATCATCAGTTGCCTTTTTATCATGATTGTTAAATTTAAAAGACTTCCGATTGTCTTCGATTTCAGTTTCTTAAAGTCGGGTATTCTGTTTCACTTATTTCACAGTTATTAGCTTAGGACAAATAAAACAAAAACATATTTTAAAATAAATATGATCTACCCCTATTGAACAATAGGTTCCATGTAAATTTTATGTATATAAACATATGGCTCTAGTTAATATTAAAATCGAAGAGGAGAAATTTAGGCAGGTGTTTGATATCACAAAACAAATGGTTAAAAAAAAAGCCTGGCACATTATCTTATGCATTGTGACACTTAAGATATGAAATAATAAATACTAAATTTGAAAAGACAAAACATAAATTTAAGGATTCTTTGTACTGACTACATTTGAAAAAACTTATCACCTTTTACAAATGTGATCTACATAGAATGTGAAACTCTGAATTTGCAGACTGGGTTATAGCTGAAACCACAGATACACTTCAGTACCTTGCGGATGATATTCACTCATTTTCTTTTCCAAAGTTTAACAACTTTGTTCAAATCTGGCCTTTTGTTTATGGACTGCACTCATCAATGTTGCCTTTCAATCTGAGCTTTTACTTCTTAGTGTATATCATGGTGTAGATGCATTGCACTAAAGGCGAAAAACAAAAACAAATAAAGGCGCGGTGACTCATGCCAGGAATCCCAGCACTCTGGGAGGCCGAGGAGGGCGGATCACGAGGTTAGGAGATGGAGACCATGCTGGCTAACACGGTGAACACCCGTCTCTACTAAAAATACAAAAAGTTAACCAGGCGTGGTGGCCGGCGCCTGTAGTCCCAGCTACTCGGGAGGCTGAGGCAGAAGAATGGCGTGAACCCGGGAGGTGGAGCTTGCAGTGAGCACAGATCACGCCACTGCACTCCAGCCTGGGCGAAAAAAAAAAAAAGAAAGAAAATAAAGCAAATGAGCCCCAGTGGAAGAGATTTTCAATCAACAAAGTGTCCAAGACTTTATATATATCAAAAAACAGAAAAATATTTTCAGGGAAAGCAATATTAGCTTTCAGAGTAGTTGCCACTTGAACTAAGCATTTGCTCTTTGAGTATAATATCACCTTGCATATTTTTAGAAAGAATGTTTTCACATTTACATAAACTAGTGTAGGCATGGCCACTCTACACATATTGTTTTTCTTCTTTGACATTTAAAATTTCACTGTAAGTTTCAACTGGAGTGTTCTGTGCAGCATTTTCCAGAAGCTTCTTTCCTAACTATTCAAAGAGGTACTTTCCTAATTCTCCAGTTCCAAGAAGAGTCATTTTGATGCAGGGCAGGCAAGCCCTGAAGTGGGGCTAAGCCAGCCAGGGTTCTTGACTTTGCCCAAGAAAGAATTCAAGGGCAAGCCAGAGGCAGAAGAAAACAGCTTTACTGAGGAGGCGGTGTTACAGCTCCAGCGGTGCGGCTGCTCCGTGACTGCTCCTGTAAGGCTACCCCATACTTAAGTAGAGACTAGAAGCTCAGGGCAGTTTTGCAACACATTTAGAAACACTTTTAATAACATGTCGAGTAAGAATCCTCTTACCAAGGATAACTCAGAAGTGTTTAAATAAGAAAAGCAAGAAAGAGAACTTAGTTGCGTATTATAAAGACAGAACACAAAAAGCAGAAATGAGTTGAAGAGGTCGAGGAATCCATCTCATAGCTCACTGGCAATTTTCTAAATGAATGAGGAAGTGTAGTACTACTGAATCCAGTCAAAGTTTCCAAGATGAGGTCGGTAGAAAAAGAAACTGCCTTATTTTAGTTCACTGCCTCACATAAGGGTCTATTTCAAAATTAGTAAATTTTTTAGTTTTTACATTATGAGCATTTTCACATGTTAGAAAAAGTTAAGATTTGAAACTGCATCTCACCATTTACCAAATTGAAAAATAAAACCTTAGTGTGTTATAAAGATCCATCATATGTGCCTGCGGGTATGTGCATGTTTTACACATGACTACTTTTTAAGAAATCATTCATTTACCCTCATCTTATATTATTAAAAATATAAAATAAATGTCTCTGTGGAATATAAAACAAAGTTTCTGAAAATAGAGTGTTTAAGTTTTAAAAAAGCATTTCTAGATAACATACAGAGAATTGTTTACATATTACTGAATGACTATTAACTTAGAGTTTACCTTTATTCTTTGCTTTCTCCATTTTGTTCTGTTCTACATATGTTGAACTTTTTAATACGAAAGAAAACTGGAGAGTGATAATATATCTTAGTAAATGAAGTCTATATCAGGAGGTACCTAATCCTAAAGCATACTGTTATGAAAATGAATGAATGAATAAATGTAATGCTAATATTTTTACACTTTTGGCTACATTATTTAGTATTAAAAAACAAAATAATCTTGAAAATATTCAACAAGAAAATGTAGCAAATCCTCAAATTTGTAAAATTATAAAAGGTAACTGTAATTGATGCTGGACACACAAATGTGAAAAAAATATAGAAAAGACTACAATGCCATATAATTTTTCACAATGATTTTTCATGCGATTTCTTTTATTTCATAAATTCTGTTGACAATAACACTATTGTAAAATATATAATAAGTTCCCATAATCGGTGTCACGTTAATTTTTCAACAATATATTTTTTGGTTTTAAAATGTTCTAATGTTACAATATTACAAAATGTTAAAACATGCCAAGCTAAACACAAAATAAAACAATAATTTCTGTTTTTGCACATCCAAGCAGAAATTAAATATATAATAGTTATAGCTCAAATTAATAATTTATTAAATGAATAGTTTAATGTTGACAATAGACACATTTACTTTAAATAAAGTGGAAAAATACTGCATAGCAATGTAATGCAGTTTAAAAACTATTAAACTAATCACATTTTCTATAAATATAAACGTTCATGATTATTTTAATAAATGGATGGTAAATAATTTAAAATCTATATTTAATATTTCTATGATTATTTTCATATTACCCTACTTTTATTTTCAACAAATTTCTTAACATTTGTAACAATTAGTGTAACATTTTTCCCTCTGATGAGTTTTAAACACCTAATAATGTAGATTCTTTGTGTGTATATGTAAATAGGAGGTAGTTGCAGAGGTCTCAAAAAAGAACAAACTTGGACTTTGTGTATACATACATATATATATATATAGAGAGAGAGAGATAAACTAGTCTGAAAGCCAAAGACCAGCTGTATAAAATCCAAGGAAACTTCTTTGATTACTTTATTCTAAAACTAGCCCTTTTAAAGGGGAGATAATTTAAGGTAAAAACTTCTTTTTTTTTTTTTTTTTTTTTTTGAGACAAGAGTCTTGCTCTGTTGCCCAGGCCGGAGTGTAGTGTCCCGATCTCGGCTCACTGCAAGCTCTGCCTCCCGGGTTCACGCCATTCTCCTGCCTCAGCCTCCTGAGTAGCTGGGACTACAGGCGCCTGCCACCTCGCCTGGCTAAGTTTTGTATTTTTAGTAGAGACGGGGTTTCATCGTGTTAGCCAGGATGGTCTCGATCTCCTGACCTCGTCATCCGCCTGCCTCGGCCTCCCAAAGTGCTGGGATTACAGGCGTGAGCCACTGCGTCCAGCTGGTACAAAACTTCTAAAAAGCATGTTGAGAACAAATGGCGTCTGAGGAGAACAAGTTGGATATTGAAAATTTCGCTTAAATTTCATGTTTGAATGAATACATAATTTGGTATATGCATTATATATAATGGATAATATATATTACATAATATATATAATATGAGGGGAAAATAAAAACATCAGTAGAATATTTTAGTTGTCTTCTTAAGGATTTTATCTCAGGAAGTTTTTATGAGCAGATTTTCTGGATTAAAAAGTAGTTTATTTTGAGAAACTGGGTTATCGGTACTATACTTTAATGTGATAATTAGACATTCACACACGATTTGAGATAGACTAATGACAGGGAATAGAAATGTTATCTATGGATTACCTACTTCTGCTGGGTAGTTTATATACAGGTAGTCATTAATAACTGTCAATCAACCCTAAATATAAATATTCTCCCTTCTATTTGACATGTATTAAAACTTGAGGATTCAGGTGAGTTAAATGATTTATACAAGTAACACGGTGAATCTCAGAACCATGACTCAAACCCAGGTTTGTTTCATTCCAAAACTTTGTTTAGTAATACCCTGGGCTATACCTGGTACTGCAGTAAAAGACTTCATACAGATGTTTCACAGACTATCTCCCAAGGCAGTTAGAATGAATGTGGGAGAAGTAAACCAGAAACTAAGTGCAATAGAGAAGCTATTATTGGAGTTAATAGGAGGTGGTTCCAGAGGTCTCACAAAAGAACACACTTGGGCTTGATAACAAATTGTAGTTGGCAAAATAAAAGCAAGATCATAATGTAACAACTAATTTGTTGGTCTATTAACCTCTACTAGATGGTAAGCTCTATTATGAGGGACAGAGGCCATGAAAATTATGGTCAGTCTTCTTTCTCCAGTGCCTAGTGCAGGGCATTGGCTATAACAAGGCATTCAAAGAATTTACATGGAATGAACAAAACTGCAAGCAGAGAAATAAAGGACCTTTGTGGAGAAAGAAGTTTGATGCAAACCAGTCGCAGAAAGGATTCCCTTTCATTACAGAAGTCACAGTCACTAAGAGCTGAGATATAAATCCAAAAGAACTTTAACATCAAGCTAGCCAAAAGACTGCAGTCAGTTACAGGACCAGGAATATTATGGAAGCAAAACATCAGTAAAAAAAAAAAAAAAAAAAAAAAAAAAAACAGTAACTCAGTCTTCTCTCTAAACATGCCGTGATTTAAAGGGGAAAAGAAAAAGAACCAGTGAAGAGATTAAAAGGCAAATTACCTAATCATGTTTTAGAAATTTGTTAAAAATGATTGCTCCAAAAGAAATTATCTGACTTCACGTAAATAAAACTTACCACACATCATTTATTTTAATAAAAAAGATCTTTAATAAAATAAATTAAAATTAATTCTTCCTTCTAAATCTATGGGGGCTTGTAAGAAAGTCCAACCATGTGGTTACAATCATGTGAGAGTGTCACATTACTGCCAACTTGTGGCCACCTGCCTGAAATTCAAGACAGATTTTCAAGATGAATAATTAAGAAGCTGAATATGCCTCAACCTTGAAGACAGATTCAGTTTTCTAATTTGGCACTGGAGGCCATTATCTGTAGCAAACCAATACAGGAACAGGAAACCAAATACCACATGTTCTCACTTATAAGTGGGAGCTAAATTATAAGAACACATGGACACATAGAGGGGAACGACATACACTGGAGCCTTTGGGAGAGTGGAAGGTGGGAGGAGGAAGAGGATCGGGAAAAATAACTAATGGGTACTAAGCTCAATGCCTGGGTTATGAAGTAATCTGTACAATGAAACCCCATGACACAAGTTTACCTATGTGACAAACCTGCACATATATTCCTGAACTTAAAATAAAAGTTAAAAGCTGGGCACGGTGGCTCACGCCTGTAATCCCAGCACTTTGGGAGGCCAAGGAGGGTGGATCACCTGAGGTCAGGAATTCAAGACCAGCCTGGCCAACATGGTGAAGTCCAGTCTCTACTAAAAATACAGAAAGTTAGCTGAGTGTGGTGGCACACACCTGTAATCCCAGCTACTCAGGAGGCTGAGGCAGGAGAATCGCTTGACCCTGGGAGGCGGAGGTTGCAGTGAGCTGAGATGGTGCCACTGCACTCCAGCCTGGGAGACAGAGTGAAAGATCCATCTCAATAAATGAATAAATGAATAAATAAATACATAATAGGTAAAAGAAAAAAAAGTTAAAAAAAAAAAGAAAACCTGTAAAACTAAAGCTAAAAAGCCAAATCTTTGTTATGTCATTGTACGGCAGATGCACTTGATAGCAATAACTCAAGCATACGCTGAGAAGGTCCCTGTGGTGTAAGAAGAAGGTTTGTTTGGAGTTCGGCCCTAAGAAATTCAGGAGTGGCCAACCTAGAGATTCACTCCTTAACTATGGGGGACTTCTGAACCCCTTGCCCATACCTTGGAACTCAGGCCATAAAGGGGACTGAGGATGTTTGTTTCAGGTAAAATGTAGGTTGCTAGCTAGAGATTCCTAAATGAAAATGCTACATATCCTGTATGCAGGATACAGTAGCAGTTTTCCTGTCCAGCCCACCACTCCTGGCCCGAACTGTATATAACTCCTCAATAAACTCTGTGTCTGATTCACTGACTCTGGGTCTCTCCTTCTTCCTCTCAGACACGACGTCACATGTCATCCCTATTGGAGTTAATAGGGGTCTGGCATGACAACAGTTCTTAATCAGGCTTTTAACGTAAGTAAGTTGAAAAAATGAATGCCATACACATTCAAACAGCTTATTATTTCTACCTAATATGATTTGGTGTGCCTACCTGTACTCCTAAATCAAGTCATGACAACAATTATTCTGATGTTTTATTTTTAAGATAATTGCTTTACGACTAGATTTATTTTAGAAAATAGTTTCACTATTTAGTGGAAATCTTTTTGAAATGCTACCTATACACATACATAAAATTTTAAAATATTTCTTTCAAAGGCTAAAGCTAGGTGTGAATAATTGTTCAACAGCATTATCAAAATACAAAAAGAGAAAATATAAAATATAGTACCATGCTTACCATTCAGTTTGATATACAAGCTAAGAATGATTGAGGTGGCCCTGCTTTCCATATGTATTAACACACTTTGCTAGAAAGTCTACTTTTTATAAATTAAGTTGGCTTCATATTCCTGATGTAGGCTGCTAGTCATTCATACTTTAGCTTAAATTAGTCTGATATAATTTATTTTTTATTAAAAGCTCAATTAGATCTGTCTACTATGCCTTAATGGGAGTTTTGGTGAGAAGTAGAAATTGAATTGTAATAGCATAGAATTCTTCTTTGGGTTAGATAGTCCTCAATAGCATGGTGCATTTTGGGGCTCTTGGGTAACTAAGTAGGAGCAGCAGACAAATGTGAGGAGTTGACATCAAGGTGTAAGCAAATAAGCAAGAAAAAAATATTAATGGAGATGAAAGATAAAATTTACTTCTAACTTTCAGTATTAAGAATTGTCCTTTTGGCCGGGCACGGTGGCTGAAGCCTGTAATCCCAGCACTTTGGGAGGCCGAGACGGGCGGATCACGAGGTCAGGAGATCCAGACCATCCTGGCTAACACAGTGAAACCCCGTCTCTACTAAAAAAATACAAAAAACTAGCCAGGCGACCTGGCGGGCACCTGTAGTCCCAGCTACTCGGGAGGCTGAGGCAGGAGAATGGCGTAAACCCAGGAGGCGGAAGCTTGCAGTGAGCTGAGATCCGGCCAGGGCACTCCAGCCTGGGCTGCAAAGCGAGACTCTGTCTCAAAAAAAAAAAAAAAAAAGAATTGTCCTTTCTCTACAGCAATGCTTATCTCCGAAATAATTCCTTTCCTTTGAGCTCTCTCAAAAAATCTCTGCTGAGAGATTATATTTAGGATGTAATCTCTAAAACACATTGTATTTTTGTTTTAAAAAATTAGGTTCAAAACCCATTTTTCTTAGTAAAATAAATGTCCACTTCCGTCCGGTAATGTATTGGGTTCTCAGTGCTAGTTCCAGTTTTCATCAAGCAGACCTTGATCTTTTTAGTTCACTATTATGATCTATAAAGGTTAACATATACGACAGAGATACAGAAAGAAAGGAAAGGAAATGTGTTTTATATAAATCAAGTTTAAAAAATCAAGAAATGATAAAATAAGAAAAAAACATTTCTGTAACTCAAAAGAAGATTAAATACTAAATACATTTGGTTCTTTTTGTTCCAATGAGAAATCTGTTTACCTATGTATGCCAGAAATATGCTGGGGTCTTCAACTCTGTTTTGAAGTCAGCTGAAATATATTTTTGATGAGATCTAGTTGCTAAAATACACTATATTCTAGGACTTCAAGGTCGGTTGCAACATTGGAAATATGCTCCTAATATAAGCACACTTCTTTTTATATTTCAGAACTATGTAGATTTACAAAAAACTTCAATGTTTGGATTTAATTTATTCTGTTTAACTGAGATTTGTTTTTAATGATATCCCTTCATTTCAGAAACTTGTATTTCCTTGTTTCTTCATACCAACTTCCAGTTTTGAACTGTCAGATAGCTTATTATATTATATTACATTATATTAGTAAAAATTCTCACCCAGGAAATTTGAAGGTAAGGTATTTCCAATTTACAATAAGCTTCTTCAGTTATATATAAAACAAATTAATGAATTAAAGTGATAACTTACTACATGCTTTAATCCATGTAAATAAAATTCATAATTCGTGCAAACTAATTAACGCCATTAAAAAAACTAGATCATAACTTTTTTACTACTTTAAAGAGAAACTCAAATATTAAATAGCAATATAAAGAGAAACTCAGGTTCTCTTTCGCCGTTCATCACTTTAACTGAAAAATATTCACATCTCCATTAATTACCTGAAATTAGCAAAATACTCTTTCTTTCCCCAAATCGTGGATTATTCCGGGAAAATAGGCAGACCAACACTTATCACCATTGGCCCTCAGAAAAATGACCTGGGAGAACAAGAAAATCGACATTATCTTAAAAGTGATTTGACATCTGAGTAAATTAGGGGACACATTAACAAAATAAGGCAGATATTCCATAGAGGTAACGAGTTAAATCTAAACTATTTATGAAAAAAATTACTTCTCTTTAAATGTTAATGTTTAAAGGAACCCTATTCTACAAGGAACTTGTTTGAACTTTTAAAATTATGCCAACCTCAGAGTGGTTAATAACAATAGTTTTATGAGCAAATTAGAAATTCTTTTTGCAAACATCCTAGTTTTTGACCTGCTGGGGAATAAAATTTAAAGAAAAAAGAAAACAAACAAACAAACAAAAAACTTTGCTAGCTCTGATATCCATTGGGAAAGAATATCCCGGTGTTTCTCCGAGGTCTTGCCGTTTTCTAGCAATAATCATGAAACAAAATAGAAGCTTTCTTCTTCCTCTCTCTGCAAATTCTGATCAGCTTATGTAGGAGAGAAAAGAGCAAATGCTGAACCGGGAGAGTGAAAGTTATCTGGTTTTAGCAGAGATTTTTGAGATAAAATGAGGAAAGTAGAGGAAGGCACTTTCAAATATAATGCATGATACACAGGAAGGCTACAGGAAACGGAAAGAAGGTGTTTTCCTGGGCCTGGTAGGGCTTGGAACATGAAAGAACAATGAAAAGTTAAGCATTATTACTCCCAGCATTAAGGAAACGTTGATTTCATCTTTCTCAAGCTGACCCCCGCCCCCCCTCCGCCACAGTTTCTAAAACGGAAACACACACACAAAATTCCAGTATAGTATTTGAACTTTGTTTTCTCCCAACCCTTGACTTCTTACAGCTAGCTCACTGTGTCCCCTCCCTACCTCAATCTGGACAACATAAAGAAGAAAACAAAAAGTTATTCAGTCCAGCGATGCAAGGTCTTCGGGTTTCTCATTCAACACTTTACACTTTGATCTCTGAGGTAACGGAAAATCCTTATCGCCTAGACTTTCATTGGTTCCTATCAGCTCGGCTGGAAAGGATGGCAAGTAGGACAATCCTGAAGGAAAAGGAGTCACCCCCACGTCCTAAAAGCACTTGGAAGTGCTCACTGGGATCTGCCTGTACTCCAGGCTGGTGCAACTCCACCGCCCTCCAGTGAAGTCCCAGAAGTGACCAAGTTTAAAGTGAAAGGAGGATGGAAGCATTAGTTCTCCCTGTGCCTCCGGAGTCTGTGGCTTCAGTGTGCTGCAGGCTCTCTCCGTGGACTTCTCAGAAACCTCAATTTTCCACTTCGAGGGACAGAAAGCTACAAGGAAAACGCTGATGGCTTTGGTGGAGATTCTCCTGGACTTCAGTGGGGTCCTCTGGTACATCTGTCTGCGGTGTCCCTCTGGTTTATTTCTGTGGTCTTTCTGCGCAGTCCCCCAGCGGCTCGGAGTTTGGCTCTCCAGATCTCCAACTCAAATCCTGAGCCTCCTAAGCTCCCGCGGAGACCCCGAAGTCCCGGATCTGGCGCCGCTCGCAGTCCTGGAGGGAGGCTGCAGGGCTGGAAGTGCAGTCCCGGAGCTGCGCTACTCTGGAAAACAAAGCAGCCAGACGTGGCTTGAGTGGATTCCTAAGCCCAGGATTGGAGTACCAGGGGCAGAGAAGGGGAGCAGAAGAAAGAAAGGAGATGTGAGCAGTTTCCACCTAAAGCACTTCACTCCTCGGGTTCTTCCCCGACAGAGATAGCTGTGTGGGTCTTTCTTACCCGTGGGTGCAGCTGTGCGCCTTTGGGGTGAGCCCATGGTTGTGCTCGAGTATACGCGCGCCTGTGCACCTCCAGGGCAATGGTAAAGCCTGGCAGAGCTTTTTGGAACAAAACGAAAGAGCTCCCTATCCATGGAGGCCACCCGCATGGGCCTTTGCCAAGTAGGGCAGAAGAAACCCTAATTGTTAGCCAGCTTCCTTTTTGCAACTTCCTACTCTTCCATTGCCTTTGGGCACAGACTGGTGTCTGGGCTAGCTAGGATCAGAGCTGAGAGCGAAGGTGCGCGCAGTGTCCGAAGACCAGGTGCTGGTGAACTCACAATGAGAAGCGAAAGGGTTTCAGGATTGTAGCAGAAAGGAAGAGCAAGATTTCACTTAGGGTTCTTTAGAAAAGAGAGTTAACTTTGCTTACTGGCTTTTTCAGGCTGGGCGGAGTGGGGATATAGGGTCGGGGAGAGAAGCACTGGGAGTCTCCTCGGAGTCTAAAGCAAAACCAGGCGAGGGCTCCGGGCAGATCTATTCCCGCAGGGCCCTGTCTAACCTCCTTTCCAGTCGCACCTCTTTTCTGCTTTAGACCCTGCTTCTGTGCCGGTGACCTTACAGACCAGGTCTGGATTATGAAGATTGTTGGGCTCCCTTTCTGCCCTTGACATACTAAAATGTGACCAACTGCAGTATTCGTAATGTCTGATGCTGAGCTGATTCCCAAATATAAATGTTCTTTTCAGAATCCGCTCCCATCTGATTAGTAAGCAAATCACCACCCACACCTAAGGGGACAGCGGAAGCCAGCCGCAGATGACTGAAACCCCCAAGTCAGTAGCTCTCCTTCTCAAAATTTCCGGCGGGTTATTATAACTAATGCCTTTTCCCACCTCCCTAAGCAGCCGAAGCTTGACTCAGTGATGATTCTGTCTATCCCACAACCGAGAGGAAGTGGGCGATCAGCAAATTGCCCTTTTGCAGGAGGCTGGGGACGCCCCTGGAAGTTCGCTTTCATCCTCCAGGTTTTCTGCCTTTTCCCTTCCCCCTTCCTGCAACGCCCCCGCACCTCCTCAGCCTGGGGATTTCCCGGCGTTTCGCCCGCCCTCTCCGCACCCCCCTGATAAATCGGTTCAGAACCAGTCTGGCTGGGAGGCCCGGGGGCTGAGAGCAGCTGAGCGGCCCCGGCCGGGGTCTCACGGACTCTCGGGGTCTGGCCGACACGGCCGCTCCCGTCACTGCGGCGCGGGCCGAGCTCACGGCCGCGCGCCCGCCGCCGCCGCCGCCGCCGCCGCCTCCATGCTGCAGCTCGGGGCTCAGTTCCACGCGGCCAGGAGGCCGCCGTTGCCGACACGCGCAGCCTTGGGAAGCCTGGCTCCCGGGTCCGCCCCGGCCGCGGCCGCAGCCCCGGACCTCGGCTGCTTGCCTCGCGCCTGAACTGCGGACTCGCCCCAGCGCAGTGGCCAGCGGGCGGGGCGCTGTGTGCAGCGGCACGCAGGGAGGCGGTGAGCGTGTGCAGAGCTGCCCGAACGGAGGACTATGTATGTGTGTGCGCGTTTGCGCGTGTTTTTCATTCTTCCCTTGAGAATGTGAATTGTTTAGCAGCTGGCTGCTCCCTTAGGATTCTTGACTTTGGGGAGCTCTGGGCTGTGAGCACAGCCCACCCATATAATCCATTTTGCACCGTCGGTTATATCAGGAAAAAAAGCGCAACTGGACGGGGGTGGGGCAGACCAACGAAACCTTCTGGAGACACACACATACACACACACTCACAGGAGAGAGGAAGAATTGAAAGACTTGAGAAGACTTTGATAACCTCCCTGCTGGCCCTTCTGTTCTCCGGAAAGATCCTGGATGTTGGCTACCTTTTCAAGTCATCTTGGCATGTCTCTAGTGTTTTGTAAGCCGCTTTCCAGCTAGCTGCGTGTCTGTGTGTGCGCGCGTGTGTGTACGCGCGCGCCTATCTGATGCATTTGACTGTCTTTTATCCAACTGCCCAGAAGCAAATGTGTTAAGTCGGCGATGCCCCTTCGTGCCCGGGTTCTTGCAGAGCTCTGAGGACGCCCAGACCCATTTTCCTGGCTGGATTTGGAGCGGCTGCTGGGCTGTGGACCCAGGTGTGTGTGGATCGCTTTATCCAGAAGCTTGGAAAGCGCCAGTATTGACCTGCTTCCAGGTACATCACAAGGTCAATAGAGGGTCTTGCAGCTCTCTTGTTTCCGTGTATCTACACCTTCTTCTCTTGGCCAGAGGATATTTACGTTTTGGTTCACAGTATTTGAAGCCAAAAGTTCAGCCCTTCGAAGTGGTTTGCTATACAAAACAAAACAAAACACAACAAAAAAGGTAATGAGGATTGCTTATCAAACTGCTTAACAAAATCCCCTACTCTTCCTCAGCCCTTTCTCGGTTCCCTCCTCTCCACCAAAATGTCACCAGCTCTTGAATTACGTGGATTCGGGTTGGAGAAGAACTTGAAGGAAACGTGATTACACGGCTATGCGAGAACGCTCTCTTTGCTGCCCGCAGTCCTGTGGGCTTCAAAGCCAATCGTGAGAAAGACTGGCTCCCTCCCTGCTGCTTCCTCCCCGTGGAGTGCCGGGTGTGCGTGTGCAAGTGTGAGTGCAAGTGCGCGCGCGCCCGGGTGCGAGTGTGTGTGAGTGTGAGCGTGTGTCTGTGTGTGCGTGCGCGGCCGCCCTGCCTCTGCCCGCTCCCCGGGCGCGGAGCCGCGGGTTTCATGGGGCGATTGCAGCGGATCCCCCACCCAGCGCGACCTGCGGGCAGCGGCGGCAGTGGCAGGAGCTGCCTTTCCGACTCCCTAGGATGCGGGTGCTGAGCTATGGCATAGGGCAGCGAAGTGACGAACGACACCCGCGTACGACTGTGAAAGCCACCTGGAGCCACCTTGCCGGGATTGTACCTGCAGGCAGAAAGTCTTCCTACGACCGTCTTTTCCCCTAGAGGCACCAGGTAACAAGCCAAGGATTACTCGCCTCACCCAATTTCCTTTAGATCTTGTTTCTAGTGTCTTATCTGCATTGCAGGCTACTTTACTTATTAATGTTTTGAAAATCATTGGGAAGGGTTGAGTATCCAAGGGCGCCTGCTCTGTGATTTTGTAATACAGTTTCTAGTAGGTGAAATATAAATCTATACCTGAGCACTTAATCCAGTAGTGAAAGCTTTGGGAATATGGATGTGCTCCACCCTGAGGATATTTTTTGAGAGCTAGGCGTGTGGAACCTGTCTGATGATGCCAGAGATCAAAATTCTGTTTCCTTCAGGCTATGGTTGCCACGGACCATTTGGTACCCAACCCTCTCCAGATTGTGGAGTGTGAGTGGGTGTTTGGTTTCCACCCATCATTTAAACCAAAGATCTTTTTTACCCTTTTCTACCTCTGGTGCCAGGTTGTTTTCCTTTCCTTGTTGTGGAGGAGCTTGCCAGATCTTTTTAGTAGTTGTAAATTACGCATCTGGAGACTTTGACTTGAAATGGAGTTTTCTTGGAACTTGGTGTGCATGAAAGGGAATATATTGTCACGGGTGTGTGTCTTGAGATTGGTGTTTAACTGCCAGGGCGTGCTTTTATGTAGCAGAATAAATCCATGAAAAAAGTCATTTTTATATCTAGCAGAACCAGGCTAAACCGATAGCCACCACCCAACATTCTCTCCAGCTGTATTGTCTCCCTCACGTCACGGAGAGGGGCTCCTGTGCGCGGTTTTTTTTTTTTTTTTCTCTGTATGATAGATACTTTGAATTTCTTTTTCTAGTTCCTCGATTTACAAGGACCAGGTTGGATTTGCGACTGCCTAATTAACATATTGGGTCTGATATGTTAAAATGAGATTCCCATGGCCAGCTGAAGCAGAACAAATTTAGTTAACTTCCAGAGCCCTTTACCCTGGCGCCTTTTTTCCCTGAATTCCCTTTCATCTTATCTCAGCGCCCGCCCCCAACGGAAAATTTCACTCCCTTCTCGAAGACATTAAAATTAACAAGATAAAGCACTTCCAAAGTAGTCCCATCAATGTTTTATTCCATAGTGAAGACGGTCTGAATAATTTAGCTAAGGAGTGTTAGTTTGTCTCCCGCCTTTGGGAGCTGCTTGCTGGCTACATTCAGCTGAGGACTTGGCCCAGCCAAGCTCAGGATTCCCTGCTTCAGGAGGCAGTGACTGGGGCTGTTGGGGGGCGGGGGGTTCTCTTTGCTAAAGCCGCTTAGGAAGTGTAGGGGCGCTGCCTGATTTTCCTCCACTCGCTGCGTTTCTATAGATATCCCTATGATGGCATTTGCAGACTTCTAGCTGGCCCTTAGCTGCTCTGCTTGTCCCTGCGCACTGACGTCCCCAACTCCTCTTCCAGTCTGGGCTCGGCTGCTGCTGCAGCCCTCGCAGGCTGGTGGTGCTACAAGGCCATGTATGCAGCGGGCTTTGGGGGCTGGGCTCTGCCACTGCAGCTGGCAGGCCGGCTTTGACACTTTCTCCGGGCGGGGCGGAAGAGCTCAGCGGACCCCCTGGCAGACAGCAAGCGGATCGTGGCCGAGGCGGCCGCCTGGATATGAGAGGAGGGAGATGCCCAGAGCCACAGAGGAGCGTTGAGGGCGGTGGTGTCCTGCCTTTGCCTGCAAAACCTTTCTCTCTCTCTCCCTGTCCCTCCCCTCGGCAATGAATATTCAAGAATATGGAAGGAAAACTGGCTACAAAAATGTCTTGATATTCAAATACTGCATGATTTATCAGGATTAAAAACCTGAAGCTAAGTGTGTATTTCCTAGATTTCCATTTGTTCGTCTTTCTAACCCCCCTTCTTGCTCTCCTTGGTTTGATCATGTCATTTGTACCCGTACTGTTTCTCGTTGAAACACCTCTGTAAAGTCAACTAACCTTCCTCCCCAACCTGGTACCCAATAAACGTGAAAGAGGAGGACATGAGGGCCACTCTTCAGATAGATTTGCTTTGTAACTTCAAGCTGCAGGGATAACCAAGGAATGATACAGAAGATACCTCGACTTTAATAGAACTTCCCCCTCTGAGGTCCCGGGTGAGCGGAGGGTGGGGAGAGTGTATTGCCTGGATTAAATAATGAAATAAATGAAAGATAACAGATAATTGGGAATATATTAAAAAATGATTTTTTTCTGTTATCTTCCTTTTTATTTCTTTTTCTCTTTTGGTGAATTTACTTCTAATCCTCTTATCACTAAGAAAATCTTAGAAATCTGATTTGTGTATTCTAAACGTCTGACAAGGACACCATTTTGTCCTCCCAAATTACCCCAGAATACTATTACGACAGTATTGATATCATACTTACAATATTTGTTAGCAAGTAAGGTATACCTATCTAGAGAGTGCCCAAGAAAAAAGAAATCCTGGTGAATATAGGTTCTTGGAAAATAAGGTGTTTTCACCACCTCCCACCTATTTCACTTTCTTCTGGCCTTTTCCCACTAAGGGTTCGATTTTTTGCAGGTTAAGCTTTGTTCTTCCACCTTCAGCCTCAGGGAAGGCAAAGCAAACGCATTAAAATGGATGCTGAATGCTCAGAAACCTAAACATAGATGATGGTGTGATGCATGTTTGAAAATGTCACTCATTGGTGCGGATTGGACTTAGGTTAAAGGTGGTAACTAAATAGAACTACTAGCACATGGTTACATGCATAGAAGTTCCTAAGGGGGGAAAAAGATTTCTGCTACCTTTTTCTTCTCCCTTTTCTGGAAAAATGGAGAGGGTACAAGTTACTTTGAAAATCTGAGTCCACTGTCCTTGCTAAGAATAGTCTTTAGATAGAGCTGTCCTGGCTCACTAGCCTGACTCATTGATGAATTAACACTTCAGGTATTGATAGGACATTTCCCAGCCAAAAGCCTCCTTCTTTGTAAGCCCTCTTTTAGTCACTATTAATAGGGACAGAACAATAGGATATCTATAAGAACAAGCATAAGCAGATAGGTGAAAAGAAGTTGTTGTTTGATTCCTGCACCTTGGATAATTTCTTTTAGTCATTTTTTTCCCTTTCTCTTTTCAAGAGGAGAATGACCTTGAACACCAGGCTTCTTTTCTTTCACACACTTCTCTCCTTCCCTCATAGATCTAATGTGTATATGAGCACACACACCTTGTTTTTGAAATATGAGATTCCTGTGCTGATGTTTTGGGAGAAGTTCATAAAGGTTTAGTTCTGACTGACACCAGCCAGAAGTGATTTATTTCCTTTTTCTCAAGGGGGGATAGCAAGAGCTATAGTTACCTGTGGGAGAATACCTCCACTCTACTCCCTCTTCAATTATTTTTGTCTCCTCTGTCATTAAATGGATTTTGCGTGTTGAAGCAGTATCTGGTTATGGCATTGGTGTTTAAATGATCTTCATATGTTATGTCATGTTTTATCACCCTTTCATCTTTTCATAAATGGCTGTCATTTTCCTTTGTCCATTTAAGTCAGTTATCTGGATCTTGTTGCTGTTTGAAGCACTTTTGGCTTAGTAGTTTTGCTGAGTTTTCTTGCTGGTGAAATTGAGATCTTTCTTTCTGCTGATGTATTGCTGTGTTGTTATATGGTTGGGATGAGATGCTTGCAGGTATCTAACAATATTCCTGCCTCTACATGACACTACTACATACTATCTACTAAATTATATATTTTAAAATAAATGTATCATAAATAAGATTGCTAATAAGTTTTATTGCCAATTTTGAGGCTGGAAAAAGGAAGCTACTTGAAACTTCCTAAAGGCTTAACTGGCTAACCTAGTAGCTTATTTCAGTGATTTTTATTTTCTGGTTACTTAAAAATGTAACATATTGGCATTATCTTCAGGGTTTTGTATATAGTATAGTGAATTTTATGTTTTATATATTATTGAAGAATAAAACTGGAAATTTGGACCTTATAGGTGTGAGTGTGAGCCCCTAGAATACATAACTAGCGGATAATTTTGCTAAATCATTCCAATGACACACATGTGCATACTCTGCCTTGTTCAACAAGCCTTGAGACTGAGACTACTTATTCTGGTTGCAGAGCCCACATTTTTATTCCCATGGCATCCTTCAATCATTGAGGGCTGTTTAGAACCTAAGGCTGTATAATTTGTTCATTACATGGTATGTGCATAGTGAAATTAAGAAGTATTATGTTCATAATTATTGAAGCTATTCCACTTAGAGGTGAGCCATTTTTAGTATGCTCTACCAACATAAATTGTATGTTATTATGAAAATTCCAGTTTCATGGTATAACAGAAGACAGAAATGTAAGAATTTAATTCAAAGATAGCCAATGCTACTTTTAAGCTTTTTCATCATATTGTTGTGAAAGATACTGTGTTGCCAAAATAATTTTTACTAAACATAATTTAATTTTACATAAACATTTTACATGACATAATTTAATACTAATTATGCAGTTGGTTAATAAGTGGTAAAAATTACAATGGAATTACATGCTTATATAACTGTGCTGTCCATCATTTCACTGATTCCAAGTAAACCACATGAAAAGTATTTATTGTTTAAACTGCAAACTACATTTGTAATATTTCTCAGAAATTGGTTTTCATAGGCAGTGTTTAAGTTACATGGTCACATTGGCAGGAAAATGTCAATTGACAAGTTTGTTCTTCTTAGAAAATATGTCTTCCTTTGGGCATATACCCAGTAATGGGATTTCTGTGTCAAATATTATTTCTGGTTCTAAGTCTTTGAGGAATCACCACACTGTCTTCCACAATGATTGAACTAATTTGCATTCCAACCATGGCACATATTTACCTATGTAACAAACCTGCACATCCTACACATGTATCTCAGAACTTAAAATAAGAAAATATATCTTTTTACAAAAGAAATTTGTCAAAACTCAAAAGCTCACACTGTTCTTGCATTTTGTGTGTGTGTGGGGGGGAGCATGGATATAATTTATTGCTCTAAAAAATCTTCCAAACAAATATTTTGAAAATGGTATTATAATCCTCGTGGGAAACAATTGTAGAATTTTGATAGAAAATTAAATCTATTTTAGATTTTACAGTAATGAAAGACTCTAGAAAAGAAGTAATACATTAAATGATTAAGGTTTCAACAAATTCTGGGAGCAGTTTCTGAATTCTTAGAAAAAAACAAACAAAAAATTCATTCAATAGATGCTCAATCAGAAATAGTATATTTAATCAGGAATGGAAGCCTAAACAATGCTGTTTATCTTATCTATTTTCACTCCACCACATTCAGCTCTTTTGAGGAAGTGCTAAAGAGCCTTGAAGGATAAACTTCAATTTACTTATTGATTCCAGTGTTCATTTTTATTCCTTATTTTCTATCTTCAAGTAGGTTTTCCATGGATTTTAGTGGTATTACCTCCCAAGTAATAGAATATTTGTATTAATGTGATTTACTAGTGGGGACATACCAACTACATTGCTATGAAGCCTAACTTTCTCTTATCTCCTTTGGAAATATAGGATGTGGTACTTTTCTTATTAGTTAGCTCTCCTTTTATTATTTTCGTATGGTGTGAAGATTTGTCAAGTTTTTGAGTGGTTTATTTACACTTGTTTTTATAAGTGTTTAGACATTTGTACAGTAACATTAAACTACATATAATTTATATGGCAGCATTGAACACTACATGAGTAGTGAATATGCTTTATTTTATGTGGATAGATATCCTGAGATCATTAATATTCACAAATATTTTAATTTGGAATCCCACACTCAATAAAAATAGGTCTAACTTTAAATGAAAAGTTTAAGGTTATTTTTAGGAACTGTGTTAGGATATTTGCCATATATTGACTTTTTAAATATCAGGTGCTTAAACAATGTATAACTGGACATTGGGACTTGACCTCAATAACTCATTTTCTTAGTAACATGAAAAATACAAAGAAATGAATAAGCTTGAAATTAATTTATTAGCTGAAACTTTTAGTTCTATTTTGATGTTCTACACTTTGTACTAGGAAAGAGAGAAGAAATTAAGAAATCATGGCTGTGTTTCGTAGAGGTTGGTATTGTGCAGTAGTTAAATTAAAAGGAACTATGGAATTTTGCCTCCCTCGGTCACAGTCCTGTATAACCTTGAACAAGTCTTT
The DNA here is from genome assembly GCF_002776525.5 of Piliocolobus tephrosceles. Classification (NCBI taxonomy): domain Eukaryota; kingdom Metazoa; phylum Chordata; class Mammalia; order Primates; family Cercopithecidae; genus Piliocolobus; species Piliocolobus tephrosceles. The sequence continues at coordinate 65,663,045 of NC_045439.1, read as the reverse complement.
GAACTTCTCTGAGCATCATAATCCTCACCGGAGAAAGAGGGCTAATAATATTACTTATGCAATCAGGCTATCTGGAGGTTTCAGTGACATAGTTCATTAGGCACCTGACTGTTATTATCATTGTCAGCATCACCATGATCATCTCATCATTAGCTAGCGTAAGCATGAAGAGAGAAAGTATAAAGGAGGTGACAGTTGTATGGCTTCAAAAGCTCATCAGACCAGGGGTCATATAGTCCAGTGTCTTCAGGAACCAGACAGAAGATGTAAAGCAGAGAATCTAGCTGAGTTTAAGAAATCATAGACTGTATTTCTAATACACTGGAGAGTGCATGACTTACCCAGAGATGTTCAAATTTATTCATTTTAATCTCTGATGGGCATGGCATTAGACAACTTGTAAGTTCTCCTGACATATATATTCAATCTTAATTTTTTTTTTTTAAAGCATCTCTGCCAAGTGGTCATCTTGACTAAACTTGAGTAACTTTAGTGATTCCCAAATCACTCCACCTAAAATATATTATTTCACTTTCATATAGATGTATTATAATTTTCTCCTTTAACTTGAGCCAAAATTCTGGCATCTTGTAGCTTCTAATTATTTTTAACGTGGTAGAAAGAGGCACACAAGTCTAATTCCTAGTGGTAGTACTTCAAGTATTTGCACTGAGTTCCTTGAAATTTCCAAACCACAATTGCTGTGCTTATGACTAAACATATCTTGGCCCTAAACTGGTTTAGGACAGTTTTCTGTATATCATGATTTCAAGTCCTTTTACCTTTAATGGTCAATAAATATTAGCTGTCATTAGTCTTCATCATCACCATTTTCTGGAAGGTCTTCATTTGTTATCCAAATTTTCACTTAAGCATGCCAACAACCCACGTGGGTAGACTACCATCCAGTTAAGCAGAGCCATTACTTGCTTGCTTTTGGAGCAGAGAAAGCAAGAAAATGCTGTAACTCTCCAGCCTACACTCATTTTAGATGTTACAATTTGATCAATGTTTTCTTTCCTGCTGAGCCTGGACAAGGCATTGGAGTTCTTAACATATATACCTTTTTTTAAAAAAATTAAAAATCATTTTTAAACATTTTTGTGGGTACATAGTAGGTGTATATATTTCTGGGATACATGAGATATTTTGATACAGGCATGCAATGTGAACTAAGCACATCATGGTGAATGGGGTATCCATCCCCTCAAACATTTATCTCTTGAATTACAAACAATCCAATTACACACTTTAAGTTTACCTCTTCAAGATGCAACAACTGGTCAGTCTGATCACTGGATTAAACGTATTTGCTATTATAAGTTCTGGCACTTTTTGAACATTCAGATCATTTGATTTACTCATGATAACCAAGTTACTTAAAAATCTTTTCCAATAAATAGTGAGAGAAAATTCACTGATATATTTTAATGTTATTGCTCATAATAAATATGAACAACAATGAAATGGAGCAACACAGGAAGAGTACATTTTCACCTTACTCTAAGGTGATTGGCTGGCTGCATCATGAGCTGTCTGTTCTAGACAAGAATGACTCAAGTATATGCTTTAATTCCTTTAACACATATTTATTTGGCATTTAATGCATACTTAGATTTTCTGCTAATCATTTCTCCTTTAAGTCACAGAAGCCAAAATGGCATAGATGCCACTCTAGAAAAGTTGCAATCTAGAGTGAGAAACAAATATTCTTTCAGAGAGGACCCCTAATCCTGAATCAGTCTTGATGACATTCTCACACCTTTTCCTCTAGATACCATTGATCTCTATATTATTTACTAAATTAATTTTTGTTACCTCCTCCATTGTTTAATAAAATTGATTATTAAGCTCCTAGCAGTTTTTCAGTCTCTATATGAGGTTATCTAATTCCTAAAAAGGGGAAAAATAATTTGAATACAGAAGAAAATGACATGTAAACTTACTTGACTAAGTATCCTGGTCAAATGAGTCTTTTGGTTATCAACATTATCCATAGTCTTGAATGGTATTGTCTTTAGGCATCCTGTTTAAAAATTTTAAAAAATTTTGCATTTGATGTGAATTCAAATAGTTGTCAAGATCAATACACCACATCTAAATGTAGTTATTTCCTTAATGACTTCTTCATTATATATGTTAGCAATTGCAGAAGACCCTTGGGGACCAATCCAAGACATGTTTAAGGCAGTTCATAAATTTGCCCCTTCTTTTGTTCTTTCTGTCTCAACCGTAAAGTGTTTCTTTGATTTTCTTTGCTCTTATATAGCTAATTGTTGTCAGTGTACTTACCTTCCTTTTAAAGTTCCTGATAGGAACTTACTAAGAACATAATAAGATTGCTAGGTATGTTGGTAAAATAAGGACCTAAGGCTAAATAAAAGTCTAAGGCTTCATCCTCTGAAACAAGCACCTGAGCTTTCCATGTACTTGCTGAGGACAGTACTGAAAGATGCTAATATAACTTGGATAATATATAACGGATGATGATGACCATCAGCATCATCTTCATCATATTCTGAGAAGGTGGTCTTTTCCTAGCACTGTAGATTTTTACTTTTCTCTACTCTATGCACTAACCCTACAACTTTATCATGATTGCCTCTGTTTTATAGAGGAACATACTGAGGCCCAGGGTGGTTAATTTGCTTGCCCAGGATTATATAGCTAAGATGATAGGGCTAGAATTAAAATCCAAACATTTTTGATTCTAAAGAGGATGCTCTGTCGGCTACACCTAGGGGATTGCCCTTTTATCCTACTGCTTACGGCTGTTTTCCATTGATTATTACAAAAAAATGTGTTTTTAATCTCCTTCAAGGATGATGAGCATCCTCTGATTATATATCCTATTTTTAGTTACTCATGTGCTTATGGTACTCTATAAATTGCCATGTCTTATGTATGCTTATAAAAACACTTTATCCCCTAGGAGATTCTGTAGTTGTTTGTATTCAGAAAATATTTGCATCCTGAGTCTAGGATATATATACACTAAAACTTTTTGATAAAATAGACTGTGTGCTTTTGGGTGATTTGCTGTCTTTAATTTTCAGTTCCCATCTGCAGGAGGGACTGGCAGGCCATCTAAATGGACTGGTATGCTGTAAGTAATAAATAAATGTTCAGGTTAATGTGTTTCCTAGTGCAAAAGAATCAGAACATATTGCAATATCATGATGGGGTGAAACTTACAGATCATTCTGTCCGTCATTAACACCCTGGCATTTGTCTCATCATGCTCCGCCTTCCACTCACCTCTTCTTCTTTTGCTGTGCTATTTGTGTAGACTCCTATTGATGCTCTTAATGAGTGCTTCAGGTGTTACTCCAGTTACCTCTTCCCTTTGGCAGAGGGTGGAAAAGAAGTCACTTGACAAACTCATTTTCTCATCTTGAATCACTGCTGTTATTTCTGTGACAGAGGGGCTTGATGATGGGCAGTCAAAATCTGGGCTTAATTCCAGATATAACTGCTATCAGGACAAATCTTTTCTAAAGTAAGCCCTGTGATCTTTCCTATCTGTAAGCTATATTGTTACCTCTTGAATTCAAAGTGGCCACAAATTCATTGCAGTGCTTCTCATCAAGAATAGATGTGTGTTTCTCTTCTCTTTGAATCTGAACTGGCCTTTTTACTTGCTTTCAACAACAGGGATTGCAGAAGTTATATGGTATAATTTCCAAGCCTAATCCTCCAGAAACTATGTAGCTTCTACTCTTGCTCTTTTCAGAAAATGTTACCATTATGTGAAGAAACATGGATTCCTCTAATGAGGACAAGTGGCCTGGCTAACAGCAGTTCCAATGGCCAGACATGTGGACGAGGCCACCTGAGACCATTCACACATATTAGAACCTCCAGATAATTACAGTCACAAGAGTGACCCCAGCCGAGACCAGCAGAAGAACTAACCAGCTCAGGCCAGCCCAAATTGCTGACCCACAGTTCATAAACAAATAAAATGGTTGTTACTTTAAGCCACAAAATTATGTAATCAGAATAGATAACTGAGGCATCTATCTTAAGTACTGAGACATAGCCAGCCACCATACCTTTCTGAAAGGAAAGACTGGCTCTCTTTTTTAAAAATGCTTTCAACAAATATTTGTTAAATATCTACTATAACTAAGCATGATGCCCCTCAGTCCATGGATTCATATATTTTTAAGGCAGAATATATTCTTTTCTTACACCTTTGGAAATATTTGCTGATTTCTCAGTAGGTAAAATTTTCTATGATATTTCCTAACATGTACGTGATAAGTAATTTTGATTTGCCTAATTTATAACTTACTGACTTATCGTTGCATTAGAGAAGCTCCTCTGAAAAGGTTGTCCTCTTGTGGTAGGAGTAATGCCATTCACCTAAAACCCAAGGGAAAATTTGACTCTTTTTCCCTCCAAGTGCTATTTGGGCTTGATTTAGTTCAGTGTGACATTCTGTAATTTCTCCAAGATTTCATTGTATCTTCTAATTATATTTTGGTGATTCATATTTACTATTCATTTCTTTTGTAAATTAAATCTATATTGCATAATTACTTTATCCTGGACCTTGATATTCATCTTCTTTTATTTAATAATATTCTCATTTATGTATCAAATTACTCTACAGGAATTTGACATACTGTTACAGGTATAATAAGGTGCAGGTCATAGGTCATGGGGCATTACAACTATAATTTCACAACTTTCTGAGTATTATTTATTTGCAGAAAATACATAATTAAAATGAGTGTATTTGACTTCAGTGTTTGTATTTTTAGTAAAAGAGATATATTTGTGAGGGGGTACATGAAAATGCATGTCATAGTCACTTAAATATTTTCTTCAAAGCTATTTTGTAATTATGGGTTGAAAGCCTCCCTGGATCATGTTGAATATAAAATGTTTTATTTATGTTTTCTTTTTGGTACTTCTTACTGTGATCTTAGAATCTAATGTAAGATAGGTAATGTGTGTTATGCTTTTTATTTGAAATTTCTACTAGTAAATTCTAAAATAACCAGGTTCCATATGCTGCATATGGAAATATATGTATATTGCAATATATGTACATATATATCAACATACACACTACATATACTATATTTATTATATACAGTGCATTAACATTGATTTTCTTGGCATATTTCTCAGTTTCCTTACCTGTAGAATGGGGCTTAGGTTGATGACCATCCCAAAGGCTGTTGTGAAGAGTCAGTGAAATAATGTATTCCCAGCACCTCACACATTGACTGGCAAATAATGCAATGCTCAAACAGCACTAGCAATTATTATTATTATATATTGCAAGTGAGAAAATTACAGTTGTACATAAAGGATAATTGCAAATAATTTTATGCATAGCATGATGGCTCTTTTAAAAAATACGTCTTTATATTTTACATGTTAGACTGCAATATTTGGCTTTAGTAGATTGTCAGCTTTCAAATCTGTTTCTAGTTTATTCTATCGAGACACAGGACCAAAGGGATCTTATAAAACAATGTCAAGGCAGTACTTTTCCTTAAAGATTGATACAGAAGGTGTTAAAAATATGCTTAAAATAAAAGCAAACTTTCCTACAGATGTACAGTAACTAACTATTGTTCAACTAACTGGGATATTTTAAAAGCAACGTCTCAAATGATGTATGGTTCTAATAATTAGGCAGGACCAATTCAGGTTGTTTAGGGTTTTGAAATAACATAATTTGGGAAATCTTTTAAAGAAAAAAAATTATATAAAGTTACAAACACAAAAAGTAAGTAAAGTATCTGGAAGGGGCTTTTGTATACCTTTTTTTTTTTTCTTTTTTCTTTTTTTTTTTGAGATGGAGTCTTGGTCTGCCCAGCCTGGAGTGCAGTGGCGCGATCTTTGCTCACTGCAAGCACCGCCTGCTGGGTTCACGCCATTCTCCCTCCTCAGCCTCCCGAGTAGCTGGGACTACAGGCGCCCGCCACCACACTGGCTAAGTTGTTTTTTTTTAGTAGAGATGGGGTCTCACTATGTTCACCAGAATGGTCTCTATCTCCTGACTTCGTGATCCGCCCGTCTTGGCCTCCCAAAGTGCTGGGATTACAGGCGTGAACCACTGCGCCCGGCCAACCATTGGTTTTGTGGTACATGTTTCACTCTTATTAAGGACATGTTTGAATAATTGAGGAGAGATTAATAACTTGAGTTTGTTTTCTGTTTGGGAAAATCGATCTTATAGTAGATTAGACTAATTTGTGTAACTTTTTTTTTCCCATTGATGTCTATCTCTTTAATAGTTCTATTTCTTTTAAATTGAAGATTAAAATATTGTTTAAATAGCTATGTGAGTATATGACTATCACACTTATTATTCTATTGGGATCAAAATAAATGGACAAAAGAATATGTGTGATTGATGGCCAAGTTTTCCCAATGATGTTGGGGAAAGCGGGTTTTTTTTTTTTTTTCTTTTTCTTTTTTTTCAATTCTAAGTGTTGTCTGTATTATTACATTTTGAACACATGGAATAAATAATTATCTCTAACGTCTATATTAAACAAAGGAAGCAGATTCAAGGGCAATTTAAAACCAAGATAGGAAATTTAAGTGAAATATATCACTCTTGGTATAAAGTGTGTATTCAGGAGGTGCTGATCAAATACATGAATTGATATGTACATTAATAAATAAATATTGATTTTGGAATGTGGCCATAAAGCACTAAAATTTACTTATATGTAGCAATAGAAGGAAACTAATTTTATTTTTTGTAGTCATTACCTCTCTACTTGTGTATATACTTTTAGTGATAGCATTTTGTAACATTTGGGGATACACAACACAGAAAAGAATCCTAATTTTTGAAATATGAAACAGCCTTTGAAAAACAATGTCATATCATTCTAAAGATTTTTAAATATTTTCTGTGTCCCTATATCCCCTTTATGAAATACAATCTATACTGGGAATGAGAAATTAGTGTCAAGTCTCTCAAACTGATTCAAAGCCCATAACACAAAACTTTCTTGAACGGGGTAATCGGTATTGTAGAATTATCAGTGATTCTTAAGTGGAGAAACTATGTGAGCTGAATTTAAATGGAGTTAGCACTCACTGTTTCTGAATTGGTGCTATCAATAGTAATTTGAAGATATGCTTTGCCATTTTAAGCTGAAATGATAAATTGACTGTATATTAATCCAAGATGGAGTTGAGACCTCCAGGTGAACAATGTGTAAAAAGAGTGAGACAGATGAAATTATATGATGGTCCCAAGCTTGTTGGAGTTCAGGTTCTGTAACTTGCATTTAACAGAATATTTTTGGTTTCAGCATCTAGAATTAAGGCTGGAAAATAGGGTTGTATCACTTAGAACTCATTCAGCAGGAAGTGAAAAACTCAACCTAAATTGCCTCAGCATCAAAGGAATATTTTTGTTCAGGCAACCAATTGCAGGATTATTTTCAGGCATAGCTTGACTCAGTATTTAAAAAGTTGAAAAATCAGGATCCAACTTTCAGCTCTAATTTCTCTCCATCGGTTCATTTCTTAGATTTGGAGGAATAGGTCAGGGTCGCTTCGTATCATAACAACACCATGTCCAAAGGCTGATGGAGAAAGGCCATGAAAGAGAGGAGGGAAGGGAGAGAGAAAGTAGGAGATAGAAACTGTTTCCTGACAGTCCTAACAAAGATCCTTACATTGATTCTTTTCAGCCCTAATTGTTTGACTTGGGTCATGTTACCATCTCTGAACTTGGTTGGGAAGAATCAATGCACTATTTGATTTATTTAACCCTTCCTTCTTCTTGTCTTCTCTTTCTCTTTCTATCCCTCTTTTTTCCCTTTCTTTCAGAAATAGTTTATCTGAGAAGCCATTTTTCTGTCCCCCATGTGAAATTCAAAAACCAATAAACTTTTAGTGAACTTCTAATATTTTGGTTTGGTAATTAGTGTTTCCTGCTTTAAGATTTCTTAGCAATTTTTTTTTATTTTAGGGAAACAAATGGAAAATTGTCAAGCCACAGTCTTATAGCAAAATATTTGTAATGGCTGGATCTAATAGAATTTTATGAATAAAATTGCATATATTTTTCATTGAGAAGCCCACAACTGTAATACTTGTATAAGCTAAGCTTTGTCTTACTGTCATAAAACAGTAAAGGACCACATACATGTATGAACGTACACATATTTTCAAATAAGCTTATTTATTTTTATCAAATACTGAATCTCTATTAATGTGCATGCTATATATTGTACTGTTCATAATTATCATACTTTAAAAAGGTTTACAGATAAATTTAAGCTACAAGATTGTGGAAATATAATAATCTTTTCTGGCCGGGCGCAGTCGCTCAAGCCTGCAATCCCAGCACTTTGGGAGGCCGAGACGGGTGGATCACGAGGTCAGGAGATCGAGACCATCCTGGCTAACACGGTGAAACCCTGTCTCTACTAAAAAGTACAAAAAACTAGCCGGGCGAGGTGGCGGACGCCTGTAGTCCCAGCTACTCGGGAGGCTGAGGCAGGAGAATGGTGTAAACCAGGGAGGCGGAGCTTGCAGTGAGCTGAGATCCGGCCACTGCACTCCAGCCTGGGCGACAGAGCCAGACTCCGTCTCAAAAAAAAAAAAAAAAAAAAAATCTTTTCTTCATTTTAAAATGAAATAAAGTATAGTAAAATTATAGAAGGGAATATGACAATGGCTGCATTTAAATATAATTTTTCTTAAAAGTCTTACGTAACTTTTTATCTTTGTTAGAGAGAGATCATGCAAGTGCTGAAGAATTATTATAGCTTCGTATTTGTTATCATGATCTATTTTTGAATTATCTGAAATATAGAATTCTCCATTATGATTCTTCCAAGTCATACTCTTTTTTCATAGGGATAAATCCGTGTTTACTTATCAACTTCCTTGTAACTTTGTACTATAATTTAAATTTAAGCTTATATGAGACAAAAACATACTCAAGTTTTAACTGAGTTACGATATATCATATTTTGTATTGACTTCTGGTATGATGATTACAGTTAGAGGAAGGAAATAATAAACCTTTGAGCTGGTGAGATATAGGTCAGTTTGAGAGTCTCTGCTTCAGTATAAGGTCAGCTCTGTTATTAAAGTTCAGCTTTCCAACCCCCTAAAGGGTCATTGCTTTTCTCTCAGGACCACAGCATTTCTAGAGTCATTGAATGAATAATTTTCCATTTGACAAATAAAACAGCCAAAATTCACCTCTTGTGGTGATACGGTTAGACTTTGTGTCTCCCACCCGAATCTCATCTTGATTTGTAGTCCCCATACCTGCTGCCTTGTGAAGCAGGTGCCTTGTGAAGCAGGTGCCTTGTGAAGCAGGTACCTCGCTTCCCCGTAGCCTTCCGCCATGATTGTAAGTTTCCCGAGACCTCCCCAGCCGTGCTAAACTGTAAGTCAACTAAACCTCTTTCATTTATAAATTACCTAGTCTCGGGCAGTTCTTTATAGGAGTACGAAAATTGACTAAAAATTTGGGGATTTAAAAACAAATTTTCTGTGTTTCAGTTCCCAAGTGGCATATTAGCAAAGTAATCAAACACACCTGTGTTTTGTAGGGGACTCAAACATGGTTCAGTTACTTGTGTATGTAATCTCTATTAAGTGGTTTTAAGATCAATTTTAATTATAAACTTACAGCGTCTTTGCTATAAAGCTGTGTGAGAACATTAAAAATATGTAGGCCTGACTTTCTAGTTTTAAGGTAGGGCAATGCCAGCTTATATTGTTATTATATTTTAATTGCACTGGCAGGCTTCTTAAGGTCTAATACATTCTTTAAAAGTTGCGTACTTATTTTGTTACAGCTAACTTCAATATTGTGGAGATGGAAATCTGAAAGTCCCCTTTTTATAGTCATTTTTTGGTCAGAGTACTCTAAAATTTATTAACTAATTATGGTGAAATCACAACTCAGCATTCCATTTGGGAGGAAGTTGCTGGCAGCCTGTGAAGAAAATAATACAGTGTGGTTAACTAATGTTCCTGTTTCCTATAGTGTAATGTAACTAGTTTAATAAATTACATATGCAACAATAATCTCCTGAATTATCAAGAAGAAAATAGTTCCTAGGCCTCTACAACTAAGGTATTGCAGAGTCAAATACCTTGTGCTTCAAATATTCAGACTTTGAAATAACCTCTGCTCCTAACTTCAGCATGGGTAGCACATACTCCATATATTTCACTAGATAAAGATACTTTGAAATATTTAATATTTTAAATATAGTCCAAGACAGTATGCTTTTGTCATTTCAATCAATGTGGACCGAAATTTGAACGACTGGTTAATTTTCTTGCAATTAATCCTTTTGTGAAAATTTCGTTGCCACCATTTAATTAAAATCAACAATAGATTGTTCATAATCATGAACAAGGAGAATATACTGTAATATAATATTATATCATTTGTAGCCTCTTCAAATAATTCTTCAGAAAAGAGAAACATTGAACTAGAAGGTTAACAGTGAAAGTAGCATATAGCAAAAAATAGAAAAATAGTGTCTTTTCCAGTTTGGGTAGAGCAGATTTATTGTATGAGTCTGCAGGGAATCTGCAAAGTGCTCTAAACACTCACTTTTAATTGAGATAACCCTGAGTTTCTTGAAGTGTAACCAGTGACAGACTAAAGTAACATTTTGATTAAGCAATGTTGAATTACGAAGTACTGTTACTCTACATTACTGCTGGGAACCTTAATTGAAGTTCAGAATCTGACTAAAAGCAACAAAGGCAACTAAGCAAAAACAAAGAACCAAAGTTCTAAATCGTGCTTTTTAAAATCAGTTTCTTCACAGTTTACCTCTAAGTGTATATACATGCACATGCACATACACATTCACAGGACTTATAATTTTTCTCATTCCCTTCCTTTGTTCCTCTATTTGGGTTAAATAATGTTCCTGCTGCTTCTTAATTTTTTTTTTTCTTTTCTATGTCTTATTTGCAGAGTTGACTATTTCCAGATAAAATATCCTAATCATAGACAATCAATTGCCAGTTTAATTTTTAATGAAGCAGCTTTAAGGATGTGCTTTTTACTAGTATTTTTATTCATATTTTTCTAAGATACAGATTGCTTTATTATCTTCATCATGATTAGTGGGTGAATATTTAAAGATAAATAATGAATGAGAGAGGATAGTACAATTGTAGTCTGCTGTTCTTCATGTAGTACTCTGTGTTGTACTCTAACATTGATATGGTTTGGCTTTCTGTCCCCACCCAGATCTTACCTTGAATTGTAATAAGACCCATATGTCAAGGTTGGGTCCATCTGTAGGTAATTGAATCATGGGGGCAGTTTCCCCTCTGCTGTTCTTGTGATAGTGGGTGAGTTCGCACGAGATCCATTGGTTTTATAAGCAGCTTCCTCCTGCTCTGGGCACTCATTCTTTCTCCTGTCGCCCTGTGAAGAGGTAACTTCTGCTACAGTTGTAATAATGTGGCCTCCTCAGCCATGCAAAACTGTGAGTCAATTAAACCTCTTTCTTTATAAATTACCAAGTCTCAGCTATTTCTTCATAGCAGCGTGAGAATAGATGAATACAAACACTATTAGAAGTAATAGTATACAGATATGGCATTGGAATTATTCCTCAGATATAGCTGAACAGGTAAACTGTAATTACAAGAAAGTTCATTGCTGAGTGACAATAGTAAATAGCGTATACTGGCCTTTAATGATCATTTCTAAAATAGTCATATTTAATTTTATTTGACCTATGATAATCTCTATTAAAATGTGTATTTTATTATGAATTTTTATATGTACAAGGTAAAAAAAAGTCAAGTATAACAGCAAAAACACATTTAAGCAACTTTATACAACCTAAGTATTCATCAGTGGTGTGTAGGTTTCTTATTCTGCTGTTTAATTAAATGAAATAGGCCTATATTTGATAATAAAGTAAGTTGCTGAAAATATGTGGTTACATAAGAATGGAAGCCATTGTGGGCATGTTTCTTTGGGTAAAAACATATACGTACACACATATACAAACACCTATAAATGCACATTTGTGAATTTACATCTTCTGGAAGGATACTTACATAGGCAAAAAGTAGACAGGGATACTTTCTAGGGTGTGAGGTTCTAGGGAAGGAGGGTCAAATGATATCAACTTTTATCTTTTTGTAGAGTTTAACACTTTTTACCTTGTTCATGTAAAAATTCATAGTAATAAAAAACAAATACATGTTTTAACAGAGATTTTTATTATAGGTCAAATAAAGTTAAATGTGAGTATTTAAAAATGATGATTAAAGGCCAGTATATGCTACTCACTGTGCTATTAAATATGTATATGCCAACTAAAACATCAATGATATTTGAAATTATTTTTCTATAAATAAATTGAAGAAATTTAGCAATCAAGCTTATCTGCAATGTAATTTGTACTATATGCAACAGGCTATATGCCTGGCTGCTATTGGGAATTTCACTTACAGTGGGAAATACCAAAAATACTAATTTTTTGAGAGTTTTTGCTATGTCTTACAATGTAATTTTATGGAGGGAGTACCTGTAGAACCTGAACGTCTAACTTAATTAAAGTAATACTAAACTTTTGACTTATGTGATAAAGGATACGTCATTTGGGGGCTCTTTTTATGTGCAAAGTGTTACATTTATGAAGACAGGAATATTGAGTGTGTTGTGCATCTTTACATCTGGCCCTGGAACAATGTCCACTATGTAGATTAGTGATTACACAATTAGGTTAAAAATACCATTTTTTTCCTACAATTTCAACATAATTTTAATATTATGTACGTATAGTACAACTGTGTATTCTAATTTACTCTGATGTATTAGACAAATACATGAAAAGGATGAGAGGCTCTGCTAAGATGCTATTCTAGAAAATTAATAATAGAAAAAAACCACTGAATTCCACATTAACAGAGATAAACGTTTTATTTGGGCTTGTACAGAAGAATGAAGCTACACTTTTGAAAACTATTTTATGTCATATTTAACAGAAATATATTTGCATCGATACATATTCCTAGAACAGAAGAAGTACTCAAATCTTATCTTTCCTCTGTACATTTTCAATAAACTGGATCAATAGTATAAAAGGATAGTTTTCATATTTAACTTTCACAGCAGAACTCTAAGGTTAGCGTTTAAAGACTAATCTCCCACTTTTTATTGAGATATAATTCACATAACAAATAATTCATCCTTTTAGCGTGTACAATTTAGTGGTTTTTATTATAATTACAAGGTTGTGCAGCCATCACCACCATCTAGTTTTAGAATGTTTTCATTATCCCTAAAAGGAACTCCATATCCGTTAGGAGTCACTCCCCATTCCGCCTCTCAGGAGGTTATTTCTGGAAAACAAGCAACAAGTAAAAGAAAAACAAACACACATACACAAAAACCAGACTTTACAGAAAATCCATTTTCCCAAGGGCCTTTTTCTTAATCTTTAGGATAATTAAGCCATTTTTTGAAGCATTCCTCTAGGTATATTTTTCTTTTATCAAGTGGTTTGATTTTGCCAGATTCTCATTTATTAGTAGCTATACATTTGAGTCTAGGAGTTATCTAACAAAATTCTCATTGACTTCATGAAATCCTAACATTTATAAATGAAATTTCCATTCTACTTTTCTATAGCTATGTTTATGTTTGTAATTCAAAAGTATTGATAAAGGAATTGACAACATGGTCAAATATATAGATATCTCTGTGTTAATTTATGTGTCCATTTTTCTATATTGGTATAATGTGAAGAGACATTTGAATGGTGCTAATTATATACATGAGTAATTCTTTAGTGGATATTGTAGTGACAGTTTTCTGCTTTAAGCAATCTTGTTATTTCAAAGACTTGAATAAATACTACTAGGTTAAGAGCCCCTTTGAATATCACTTGAAATTGTATACATTTTTCTTTTCTTTTGAGAAACAGTGAAATGTCCTTAGTTTCTATTTGTGAAATTGATGATTGAGGGAATTAACTTTATTTATTGCAGCTAAGAAAATTAGCATTTACTTAGTTTTTATTATTCTAGGCTTTAAAGACATTTAACTGATAGGTACTTTCAAGGATGCTGAGTTTCTTTTTGTTTGTTTTCACAACTGCTTCTGTAATATGTGGTGAGAACTCTAGGAAGAGACTGTTCTGTCAAGGTGAAGCTAATCTAATCATTTGATTGTGAGTTCTTGAATCCTCTCTATGATTTTAAGTTTCTTTTACCCCTCATTTATTCTTAACAATATCTTGCTTTTTTCTCACTAAGCTACCAGTGAAGTCATTTCCCAGAGTAGGCAAAAATGAAAGATTTCTATATTTAGTCTGGTCCTCTTTTTCTCTTGTCAGGTTTTGCATCTTTAACTCATTGATTTATTCATTCAACAAATATTTATTGCTAAATATCTTCCTGTTCCATAAAGAGTGGTAGGATCTAAAGACTCAGCAATAGAGTGAGACCTCATGTCTACAAAAAAATTTAATAACTTGCCAGGCGTGGTGGCATGCACCTGTAGTTCTAGCTACTTGGGAGGCTGAGGGGGGAGGATTGCTTGTGGCCAGGAGGGTCAGGCTTCAGCAAGCCATGATTGTGTCACTGCACTCCAGCCTGAGCAATAGAATAAGACCCTGCCTATAAATCAATGAATAAATAAATAAATAAATAAAGCTTAGCAGTAAACAAGAGAGAGATGATTGTTGTCCTAGTTGAATGTACAGATTAGAAGGGACTCGGATTCCCAAGAATTCCTAGATTCAATGTATTGAGCACCAATCTGATGTCTGATATGGATAGTAGCATTGAAGATATAGAGTGGATTTGCACGTGTGGGGACTGTGATAAAACAGGAAACTTCATGTGCCCTGGCAATGTGTACGGTGACATCTCAACATCAGACTCACCTTCTTTTGTGTCTCCGGTCAGCGCATACTGCATAAGGCACAAAGATGGTGCATGTTGAACTCGCTGTTTATGTCAGGTCTGCCATTCTGACTCTCACAACTTCCCATTTAGTGTGTAAACTATTAAAATCCAGTTGTTAGGCTAGATTCATCACCACCTGCTTTTAAAAAGTAGATATTTATAGATCTATATAGCTCTTTGAAGGCATTGAAGATACCATGTGTCTCTATATTTGCAAAAAATACATTCTGCAGTTAATAAGTTCTGAGGATTTTCCCACTTTTTTTTTTTTTAATTTTAGATCATGTATACTGCTCTGGCTCAAGTGCTGGGTTGAAAATGTCTTTAAATATTACTCTTCATTAATCAAAAACTCACTGTCCTATGATTGTTTCTTGTACTGCACCATCAGATAATTTATCCAACAACAGGAGCAAGGGATTTTACTGTTCCACCAACTTCGTGCTTACTTACTTGCGGGTTACATGTCCATGCAGCTTTATGGCCTTGAAACGGTTTTCTATTACTTATTTATAAAATAATTCAATTGTTTTGCTTTATTTCACTCTCTTCAACACACTAAGATGTTTGAAGTTTCCTGCATTTATTTAGCTTAGACAAATACCATTTTATTTCTCTGAATAAAATGTCCTAATTGTATAGTCAATGTAGCTGATACAAATATTGTCCAAGGATAGCTAAATTGTTTGTAGTTCTCTAAACGTCCTAAGCTATTTCATATTTTGGTGTGTTTGCTTTTGCTTCTCATTCTGCTAAAATGTCATTTTCCTGATCATCTTTTAATTAGTCATTCAATAGGATTTCCAAAATCTCCTTTGGAAGGAGGTGTTCCCAGTACTTCAAAGTTGAAGTTAGTGTCACATGTCTTAGTACTCATACTGTACTCCAATCATATGTACTGGTGAGACCACAAGTGGGTTTCTTCTAATTAGCTTCATAAGTTGCAGAATCAGTTCCAGGATCTTTGAGAAGTTGTTTTTGTGAGAACTTTACTTTTTTTATGTAGTGCCTGTTTGGTATCAGAGCATTATTTCATTGTCACACACATTATATTTAAATCATTTATCCTTCTATGTACATATGAGATAGACACTAATATCTTTGAGTACACGATATATTTAGCTTCTTTTAATTTTTTATCCAAGTACCTAGAAAGATGCTTAAGATATCATCAACATGAAACATTTATGTGTAAAGGCATTAATGATATCATAAAACACAGGTGACAGTTTTCTCAGAGATTTTCTCTGACCCTATTAATGTTAAGCAAAAGATTTACTGTAGAATGATATCTGAAAAACTTTTATCAGTAAAGAAGTAAGGGGCAGAGCTAGGAAGGACCTATATACATTTTGATTTAATTAAAGCATTCCTCTGGATTAAATCACTTTAGGGCAAAGACCTTTTTTTCAGTTACATAGACACCTTTCTGAATTGGCAGTTGGATCATGTAAATACAAAAAACACTGTTAATATTTATTGTTTCAAAAGTGTAATGGGAATTGTTGATCCTATTCAAGGGTTTCTGAAGACTGCTTTTGAGAAATGCATATCCTTAAAAATATCATGTTCTTGGATTATATTCTTTTCATTTGTTTAATATCAATCAGTATTGTTTGCTTAGAACTTCTAATTCCATGTTTTATATACTGTAATTACTATTTATTTGTTGTCAATTTAGATGTGCAGTAATGAAACATGGAATAGAATTTCATTTCTTTTAGAGCATTGCTATTTTGCACTATATACTTTTGAGAGAACATAAATGAGAAAAGATAATTTTCTTTTACTGTGTTCATTTAACACATATAACTGCTTCAATCATGGGACATAAATTTATCTACTCAAATTTTCATTGGTCACTTGTAAAGTCTTTTATATATGATTAGAAATTATATTTTCTTGAGAGTTTCCTTTGATATTTATATTAGGTCTTTATCGTTTTGCTAATTGTTATTTATATAAAGGTATTTTCTTTTAATTAAATGAATATAACTGGAAGGCTTAACAATTATAATGTGGATATCTCTTCTGTCTTACCAACTGTTGGGGTGAATTAGGTTGGAATGGCTTATATAAAGCTCTGGACTCCCTTCTTATAATCCTCCCTCTTTTAATTTATACTGTATATTCCTGCAAGATAAATCTTCATAAAGTGCTTCAGTCAAGTAATTTCCCTACTCAAAAACCTCTAGAGGTCCCTCATTGCTTACTAAATTAAACTCAAACTTTCTCTCTGACATTCATAGCCCTCCAAACCCCAATATAATCCAGCTCTAGTCTCAAATATTACTATTCCTCTGTTTACACTGTTCACAACAATAAGACAGAATTATTTGGCTTCCACAGACTCTATTTTATTTTTTTTTCCACTCTGTATTTTTCTGGGCTTGTTCTTCCTGGAACACTCATTCCTGTATCATTTCATACTGTTCAAATCCAGTTGATCCTTCAGAGCCCATCTCAGAAAATCATGTCTGTGAGAAGCCTCTCCTGATTTATTTATTCAACAAGTATGTACCTTCCCAGGCATTAGTCAAGCATACTGTGAATGAAAAAGACAAAAATCCCTATTATCCAGAGCTTACTTTTTAGCTAGGGGAGGTAGATAATAAATGAAGAAACATATAAAATAAAAAATAATGATTTAAATATATAAAATATGAAGTGATAAGAAATATGAAGGAAAGTAGTGAATGTAAGATATCAAGTGTGAAATTTGAGAGCGAGGGCTGGTATTTTATTGAGAGTGATCAGGAACATGTCAACTCAGATGAGAAGGTATTTTTCAGAGATACCTACTGAGAGAAAGAATTAGTCATGAGGATATCCAGAAGAATAGAGCCTGAGACAGGAGTGAGTTCAAGAACCTTGGGGCAGAAGCAAGCTTAGCATGGTTATAAAATAGTCAAAGGGCAAATGCGGCTAAACAGAAGTGAGTGAGCAGAAGAGTCACTGAAGTCAGAGAGGAGTAAGTCCTGGGGACCATTCAAAGGACTTTGGCTTTCATTATGAAAGAGATCAGAAGCCACGGAGAGTTTTGAGCAGAGACATGACCTGAAATGACTTATATTATAAAGGATTGCTCTGGCTGCTGCCCTTGAATAGACTCTAATGACACAAAGGGAAAACAAGGGAGGACTAAAAGCTATGCTGATCAAGACTTAGTGATAGATTGAACCAGGGTTCTGGTGTAGGAAGTGACTAGATTCAGGGAAAGTATCATAAAATAAGGAAGTACGTATAAAGGATGAATAAGAAATCATAAGAAAAAAAAGTAGCATTTCGGGGAATAGTTCTTCATCTTAATAACTATTATTCCTTTTTATTACGTTTGTTTTTCATACCAGCTTCTTTACTATGCTGTTACTTCCATCGTTCATATGTAAATCTCATAACAGCCCTTTAAAAATGTAAGTGTTGTTGGCTGGGCATGGTGTCTCACGCCTGTAATCCCAGCACTTTGGGAGGCTGAGGTTGGTGGATCACCCGAGGTTAGGTGTTCGAGACCAGCCTGGCCAACGTGGTGAAACCCCGACTTTGTTAAAAATACAAAAATTAGACGTGGTGGCATGCACCTTTAATCCCAGCTACTTGGGAGGCTGAGAGAGGAGAATTTCTTGAACCCAGGAGGTGGAGGTTGCAGTGAGCCGAGATCGCAGTATCGCACTCCAGCATGGGTAATAAGAGCGAGACTCTGTCTCAAAAACAAAAATAAAAGTATGTGTTGTTATTGTTACATTTATACAGATAAGGAACTTAGAATACAGGGAGGTTGAGTTATAAGAAAATATTATATGTGTCTATCTTCCTATATTCTTAGTAGATGAGGAAAAAAAGGCAAGGAATAAATACACTAGAATTTTACTAGTGGTAGAATAATAAATAATATTTTAGATTTTTATGTTTATCTGCATCTGTTTCAAGAAAGTGTTTTATTTTCCTTCTACTTATTTTAAAATTCTTATATTTTGGTGAATAAGGATATTGCCTTAATAATCTCATAACCATTAAATGTAAGAATTGTGAATTGACACCCCATTTATATGACTTTTCTTTGCTATTTTATGGTTAACAAAGTACAGAATTTGTAGTCAGACTTGGTTTCCAATTCTATAGCCTTGGGCAAATAATTTAGACCCCATGAACCTCAGTGTCTTCATCTGTAAACTGAAATTCCAAGGTTTTAGACTTATTTTCAGGATGCAAGTGGAAACAAAATGACAGTCTTAAACGCAATACCTATCACATAATACGGCATAATAAATGAGTGCTATTATGATGCCCATGTTATGTAGATATTCAGATTAAATGTTTCAACAGATAAGAAAAAAGATACAGCACTATAATATATATAAACAAATAGCTATATATTATAACCTAATAAATTACTATGAAAATGAATTTCAACTCAGAACGTTAAAAAATTTCACTGTTGAATTCTTCAATATTATGACTTGATTTTAGACCTTTGTAGATGACATTTATTTTCATTTTTCAATAATTAATAAGCATTAATTTCTTGTCACTTAGTTATAAATGCCTTAGCAGATACATTTCAATAACTTTGAAAAATTATGAATAATCAGTTCAGGATTACTCTTGGATACTGGTTTAACATGGGCCAGTGTTTAGTGAAACAATCTGCTAACATCAGTAGCAAACAGACTTGATGTCAGTGCCTGTTTTGTCTAAACAGGAGTTTTAGGATCAGGTTCAATTCCATAAAAATCATTGCAATTATGACATTATGTGTGACAAAGTAAATGAAGATATTCTTTTTAAATTACATTTTTAACAAATCAAACAAAAATGTTTTCTGTAATTTTTGTAAATGTTGCCTTCTGTAGTTAGAAAATTTTAAAAACCAGTATAAAATAAAACTGTTTAAATGTAATCATGTGCACACCTAAAATAATGGCATAGACCCTATCTTCCTCATACACAAGTGTATGTAAGTATGTATGTTTTTTTCCCTATGCTTTATAGCAATTCAAATAAAAAACTGCTAGACACCAATTAGTGTGACTCAATTGCATTTTTCTTAGAGATATGGAACGAAGAAATAAAAAAATCCAATCTTCTGCAATGTTTCAAAATTATCAGCCCTACTGAATTATTGCTGTATAATTATATTATTAACATTTGCTTTGCCTCTATTATGAGTTATTCTCATTAGCTTTCACTTTCCTTCAGTGTCACAGCGTTCTTCATAGTACAGTGACTGTTATAAAATAAATTCATGCTATGTAATAGTTCTCAGTAAAACTGGGCTGAGTTTGTGAAGGGTATGCATCATAATGAGCTCCACCACACTTAATTTTAGATTCATCGGTATGAATCACCGATGAGCCTATCTTTTCTTAAATTAGATCTTTCAGCATCTTCTATTAATATATTGGAAGCCATACTCCTTTTTGAATAGTAGCCAAAAATATGTCACTAAGTTAGGAAGTTCTTCTAGTGATGGAATCATCCAGAGATAGCCCTCTGTCTAATGTAGTTTCTCCCCGTGGAGTCTCCTGATGTTCAAAAAGCCATAAAGGCAAATAACTTAATACAGAGAAAGGACATGCAGTGCTGTTGGCTAGACATGAGATCTTCTGTACTTCAGCAGTAGAAATAAAATAGTAGATTCAAGTAATTTGGTAACCAGGGAAGGATTTTGTAATCCTCCCTGATACACCATCTGGATAGACATAGGTCCTGAAAAGTTTGAAGTATGAAACTTTCTTTTAGGGCTTGGTTAACTGTAATATATCTTGTAAAGTGACCCTAAGGTCTGTATGTTCTAATGTATACTAAAGACCCTCTGCTTAAATTGAATCATAATGCTGTAGGATTTGAGTTTTAATTTGTATCATTTTCAGTTTTGATTCCTTCTTGGCATATTGAAAATCATTTGAAAGTGAAGTTTGTTCTTTTACATACACTGGATCAACATTCTTTTAAATTATTCTTTAATATAGTGTATAATATGAAAAATGCATTATTATAGTCCTCTGATAAATAATTACCCCCTGGGAAATAATTTAATTATGTAATGAAACATAATTACATTTAAACAGTTTTATACTGTTTTTAAAATTTTCTAACTAGAGAAGGCAACATTTTCAATGGGGGAGCTTATGAGTATAATCAGTAAGTTGCTCCCAAATAACAATTATAAAAGAACAGCATGTTGATATTTTTATAATTTTAGAACTCAGAAAAACATCATTTCTGATTTATGATGAAACTGGAGCACATTACTCTCTAATACATTGTATTTTGTTAGGAAACCATGCTGAATTCTGACTATTGACCTAGATACAGTCTTCAAAATGATGAAAAGTTAGAGTGTGCCTTTTTATTTCCTTAAAATGTCTTAGTTTGAATATATTATTTTAAAAAACGTACATAAGATTATGTATTCACAGGCCTTTGTGTTGGCTAGTACATATAATTTATCTGAAACCTTATAAAAAAACCAAAGAACCCAAAAACTCAAGTGTCATGATTTTGAGTTCAGTTTTAAAAGTTAATACATGCAGTCAAAAGTTAAGTTGAAATGTCTAATCCCTTAAGTAAATTTAATGATTTAAAAAAGATTTGCCTGTATGTCAGAATATATTATGGAGCATAATGTAAGTGATTAAAAAATAAAGAAGGCATAATATTTGTTTTTAAGGAAGTTGTTATATCCTTGAGAACTGTGACAACCTCACTCTTGATTCTGATCAAAGCAGAATACTAAGCATGCAGTAAGAGAGTACTATGTTTAGGGGGTTTAAAGAAAGAAGGATAAGATCAAGTTATTAGGAATCCAGAAAAATATCACAGAGAAGGAGGCACCTGAGATTGTCATTGAAGAACAGCTTGGATTATAGTGGTTTGAAAATAGGGACAGATATTTTAGAATAAGGGAACAGTATGACTAAAACAAGAATAGGTGAGGTCTAAATCATGTTTGGGTATAAGGAGTAGTCTCAACACTGCTTGAGTGTAGGAAATAAACAGGATATTTATGCATGTTTTTCCTTTTTTTGCTCCTATGTAGGCATAACTAAGGTGTTATTCTTAGATCCAGAATCTGTCCATACTAGTCTCTAATTCTTAAAGAGCTCCATTCTAAATTTGTACACTTTACCCTTATCCTGTTATTGCAACACAGCAGTCAGGATTGGAATATTCTAGTCAATACTGTTTGGGGTCTATTTCAGTCAGTCCCAGAACTGAGTGGGTGGACTTCATGTTAATGGGAAGAAAACACCTGAAATATTTTAAAGGTAAGGAATTTATATTAGGTTTTGATGACATTTGGGAGCCATTGAGGTTTTCTATTGGGAAATTATACTGTTGGATCTTACGAGAATAATCAGATACTGGTTCAACTGAAGAGTAAGAGAAATATTTGAAGCAATGAGACTGGTTAAAAGGCAGTTAAAACATTCTGGGTAGAGGCAATGAGGAAATGCGTCATGGAGTTGGTATTACAAATGGACGTAAACATATGGCTTAGTGAACTTCAGTTTACTTCCATTAGAATTTAGCAATTAGGAGATTTAAAATTAGGAGTTAAACATTTTCATTTTTGATATCATGGAGGTGAATAATGAACTCTCTTTTAATCTCAAGATCTTGGTGTGAAAGAGGAGTTGATTTCATGAATCTCTTGCACTGTTCCTTACTATGGGTATTTGGTATGGCTTACAGGCCCCTCAGCATCAGTTGCATTGTTTAGGACAGATAGAAAGTAGGTGGTTAGGCTGTGGTCTCTAGTAGGAGGTGTGGAGCAGGTTTACTGTGCATGGTTACTGACTTGTCTGATTCCAATGAGACAGAACACGCTCATATGCAGCAAGCCACGTGAAGTGGATTTATTACTTACAGATAAGCAGAAAGGGACAAAAGAAGCATAGCATCCTATGTGAGCTCATTTCTCAAGGTTCAAAAAAGCTTACTAAGGCAGATTGAGTTTTGACTGCACAGGCCCTGCTTGCAACACCGCTGAGGGACCCCCCAAAGGCAGACTCCCTTGGATTATATACCTCAGCGACAGAATGAATCACTGAGTAAATATTTGAAGGACATCCTGCATCCAGGAGAATGAGAAACTAAGCCTTGGATATTGCAGGCAATTCTTTTCTGACTCAAGATGTTACATTCCACAAGAGGGACATGAATAAGGCTTGAACTGTGTCAGGCAGCTTCTCCCTATCTCAGGATATTCCATTTCCAGCTCATTCTGTAGCTGTGCTTGAGAACTACAAGCAAAAAAGAGGGAAGAGTTGGGTTAGTTCAAGGTCACCCAGAGAACTGTTCTGTAGGAGGCCCTATCCTAGTCAGGCTGTTTAATTTTATGATTCTAACTAGGGAGAGTTTCTCTCTTTTCTTGTGCTACCATCATCTTGCAATCAACCAATTACATGGTTTTCAGCTTGACATGTTCAAATATATTATTTTAATTTAGTGATATAAACAAATTAAAACTATTCGCATCAAGGGAGGAAGGAAAACATTTTTTTTTTCCTTTTTTCCAAATCTGCTTTGCTCCTATATAGGTGTAAATTAAGGGGTCTTTATTAAATCCAGAATCTTTCTATATTAGTGTTGAATTCTTAAAGAGCTCCATTCTAAATTTGCACAATTTACCCTTATCCTGTTATCACAGCACAGTAGTTGGAATTGGAATGATTCTATTCACTCATGTTTGAGGTCATTTCAGTCAAGCCCAGAACTGACTGGGTGGATCCATGTTATTCTTTTGCTCTGAGCTCTGTACATCTTATTTGGAGGTTATTAATATTGTAGATTGCTTATAGATAAGTGAATTTTGCAGCTTGTGTCTAAGGATGAATCTAAAAAGTATAAGAGCTTCTCGATTTGCATTTTTGTTAAGCACCAGGGCTATGACTGCATTCTTCATAATTTCAAGGGAGTCATTAGGATCTTTTAGACAAGATTAGATTGTCGTATCAATTCAGCACCTTGAACACTTCCTCTCTGCCCATGGGCTCCACTGCAAGTAGCTAGATAGCTTTCTGGGTTTTGCTTCAAATTCCACTTTTTGTTTGGTCCCTTGGATTTAATATAAAAACATTCTCTTAATTCCAGGCCCATTTTGCCTATTGCAGCAACACCAGATCCTCTTGGTTATCACCTTTTGTTACTGGACCACACTACCCACAAGACAGCTGTGATATCCTAAATGCATGCTGTAGTATGAAAGTAACCTATCCATATGGGTAACAGGACCCTAATTTCTCTACTCAGCTCATAGAAACTATGTACCCTGAAGACTTTGGCACCTCTAGGATTTCTGCCATTAGTAGTGAGGACTTTGAAAATGTCAGTATATTTTCATGTCACACTAGATATGACTTGTTCCTCCTAATTAAAATGATAGACGGTTAGAAACCAAGACTGGCCCAACCAAGAGCTGTGCAATTCTCCTTAGAATACAATGGAAGCATCTCTCTAGTGTCAATAATTAATTCTATACTGTCAGAGGGGCAGCTGTGTGTCCCGAGGAATTACTGTAAGACAGCCCTTCCCATTCTTGCTTGAATATATTTTTAGGGAATGAATGATGAAAGCAATTTAGTGAAGAAAAATGGACTGCGAACATGTAATATAAAATTCTAATCACTTTCTATTGCTAAATGGGAAAAAGATATTTAGAAACAACTGATTTACCAACATTCTAGGTTGTAACTCTCCTAGTATTGTATATTGATTCTGCTTACTGAAATTCATGTTCTGTGAGAGAGAGATATTAGCTCTTTTATAAAATAATTCCCAGCCAATTCAATGAATAGATGCTTGTTTTAAAATTAATGTAACCTAATATGATAATGTATAGCTTTTATAACATAAACTAAATTGTGCAATGTATAAATACATATAAATTTAAATTTTATAAAGCATAGTAATAATGATAAATATGTTAACATCTATTAAATATTTTAATTAGAGTTTTGAAAACATTCTTTTGGAAATACAGTATCAGTGATAAAGTAGACATGTTTCAAGTATAGATAGAAGTAATTTATATTTGTACATAACTTTGGCATCTGCTAGAAAACATTTCTCTTATTTAATCCTTACAAAAATGTTGTGAGATAGAAAAGGTTGGTGTCACTATATTTACAGTAAAGAGAAGAAATTTGTTCAATAAAACATACCTGAAAATGACAGAAATGGAGCTAGAGTCTTATGACTCCTAGTATTAGTTTGTCTCTATCGAAATGCTGAAAAAATTTAAATATAATATATTATGTATATAATATATATATTTTATGATTTTATGATAATATTTATGTGTATATATATTACTAAAGACAGAATTCATGAATTATTTGCTCAATAGCAGGAGTCCATTGCATTTCTCTTTTTGGCCAGGTATCTTGCAGGGCACAGGGAACACAACGTTATTGAGCAGGTTTGCCCTCAAAGGATGGCCAGTCTAATAAATACTCTAATTTAGAAGTCACAGACACAGGGAATAATTTGCCTCTTTAACAGTATTATGCAGTCTTCTCTTTTCCCCTACAATGTTATTGACTGACCGAAGAGAGGCTCACGGTTCAACTTGTTTTATCTGCAGATGAAGTGGAGGTTCTCATTGAAAGAGAACTCTTCCAAGAACTGGACACCTGGATTCCACTTTTGCCTTGTTACTAACGTTATGTGTAACTTTGAGAGTATCATTTAACCTTTTTCATCCTTAGTTTGTTCATTTATGAAATAATAAAAATAAAGCTTGACCTAGCTACCTCACAGGATCAATGTGAGGAAGAAAAATATGATTTCATAGGTAGAATCAAAATTGAAAAATGTAGGAGGACTGAACAGATACAGGATAACAGTGTTTAGTTCTGGACTGTATGGAACAATTATTATCAAATAACTAGAGTTATAATAAAAACTGTTGCATTGATGGTGTCCAGCACATTCTTGTCTTTACATTTATTAATTTTAATTAAGTAATTAATGCATGTATTTACTGAGATGCGGTCTTGCTTCATTGCCCAGGCTAGAGTGCAGTAGTACAATCATAGTTCAATGCAGCCTTGACCTTCCTGGCACAGGTGAACCTCCTACTTCAGTCTCCAGAGTAACTGGGACTACAGATGGATGCCAACATGACTGGCTAATTTTTTTTTTTTTTTTTAGAGCTGGGACCTCCCTAAATTGCGCAGTCTGGTCTCAAACTCTTGGACATAAGCAATCCTCTTGACTGGGCTTCTCAAGGTGTTGGTATTACAGGTGTGAGTCACTATGCCCAACCCATATTCTTTAATTGAGCCATACCCTTGTGATCCTGGGGGAAAAGTAAACTTAGGTGATGAAAATATCAGAGGTGAAAACATATTTCATTGTCCCTCTGAAGGCCCTCACATTCCAAATAAGCTTTGTCAATATGAATTTATATACTGAGGTAGATTGGAGTGCCACTTTTGCTTTGCCTTAGGCTGATAATATAAAACATACACTTTTTATGTCAAACCAAGTGGGGATAAGTTATTGTTAGAAACCTATAATGATTTCAGATTTTCAGAACAGCAATGAACATTGAAGAACCATACATTCATGTAGTTCTACATGGAAGGCAGACCTCTGATTTTGGATAAGCAAACTGAAGATGAATTTCCATTCTCAAATGGTTTCTATCATGACCTTTTTATATCACATTGTACTTGTGTTTATATTTTTGAAGGAGAAACACACTGGAAAGATCAGGACACTGTGGAGACAGAGTCATGTGGAGCACTCATAAAAAATTCAATGCCCTCAGCATTCACAGAAGTAGGTCATTTCATTCTTAATTAAAATTATATATTATAGTCACTGATTAACTTGTATCTGGATATTAGATACTCTGAGCCTTCTTTACTGGCAAAAACTATTGTACAAATAAATATATTGTATACACAAAACTATAACAAACAGTTAATATCTACTTAAAAGTTTAAGAAGTTTTTTCTCAAATTTTATTGCCCTTTATCCCATATTTCATAATTTCACGCCTCTGTCTTGCATACTTGTGGGATTCTCTATCTTAATGACCTATTTTTATCTTTGGTTGCTTGTATCAGCAAAATTTGGGAAAGCTCAGGTCTAAATAGAATACACAGGGCATTACCTTAACAACTATATGTGAATCCCTGGAGTTAGTATTTCAGGGATGACTATTGAAAGAAATGCCACAAAAATCTTGATGTTTTTCAGAGATATAGAAAGGATGACTAGACAAAGAATAAAAAAAAAATCACACTCTCCAAAGTGCAAATTATACGAACTGTGGGCAGATAAACCCCTCCTAATGTAAAACCACAGCACAGTAACTTGAGACACATTTGATCATTCCCGGAGACAGGGAGATCTCTTTAGAGGGCATTTGAAAACATTATTCTGAAGGTCTAAAAGGACATTGGATGGGTCATATAAAATATTAACTATAAATTCAGGTATTATATTAGAGCACTCTACAGAAATGAAAATGCATTTGGCGGTGGATTTCATAAAATGGATGAAAGAAGTGAATTCGTATTTCTCTTTCACTATCATTAAGACAATTTTACCTGTACCATTTTTTATTACTTACTGGCTGGATGGGAAGATTAATATTTTGGTTAATTTAAGTTTCAAATTTTAGCTATTTTATAACATATTTTTCAGTATTTTGAAACACCATACTATACTAGTAAAATTACTATTTTCCCATTTTACATAAACGTCAGTACTTTTAGCATGAAATGGCTTTTCTATACTTTTCTGTATACATATTTGTAGTTTGCTTGGGAAGATAACGCAAAATTAAATGCCAATTTGCTCTTTAAATTCCATAAATATAATGCCAAAGTAATAGTTATCAGATCCATGATGTCCCAAACCAGATGTTAACATAGTTCCTCATGGTTTGATAATGACTTTATGATTTATATTTAAAATATTTTGATGAAGGATATTTCCATTTGATACTTCAAACTGTCTTTTCCTTTTCTTTTTTTCTTAACATCTTGAACTGTAGGGTGAAAGGCTAAATAATTGTGCTGCCCTAAAATATCAGAAAATGAAGTTTTGAAACTTTATTATAGTCACACAAATCAACTGATGTCCCTTTGTTTTTATAGTGCAAAATATTTCTCCTTGTTGAAAATGAGTGCATCAGCATAAAAGCCTCTTGAGCAAGAAAAATGTATATTGATCACTATAAGTGCTTTTCTGTAATACCTTGAAGTTATTGAAATTGACCCTAAACCATGTTCTATTTCCGACAATGGATTCTTTTCATGTGTTATTGATTGATTTACAGCTTAATAGAGATGCGGAAGTAATTTCTGTTATAAAAACACGTGTAAGGCCTTGTATTACTACTTGAATTTGTTTGTAGCTGTAAGAAAACATCAAACACATTATACTCAATAAAAGAGCTAACAGATTAACCAACATAACTCTTATAACACTTTTATCCTTCAATAATGTGTTGAAATAAATACGCATACTGAATCATCTATAGGACCACAAAGTACAATCTGGCTAGTGCACATGTGGAGAAAATAAATTCTAGAGTAAAATGTTGTTTGTGTTATAACCTGAATTGTACTCTTTCTCAGATTTGGTTTATCATTCCTTCGCACCTCACCATTTCCATTTGGAAAATAGTGATAACATTAGTCTTCTTCTAGCTCAATGGCTGTTATGAAAATACATGAGACAGCATATGTGAATAGTTCCCAAAGCTTTCCAAGAAAGTTGCTTTGCAAATTGAGGTAATGCATAGGTCAACTTTCCTGGCTAAGGCAGATGGTTCCTCATTGTTACTTAGTTTCTCTCATTCTAAGGGCAAAATTGGCTGCCTGCCAAAGACATGGATTATCATGAAGAACTGGCATAGATTCCAGGACTTGAGCCCTGACTCCTGCTTTTGCATTCCTAGTGACCTGGATCAAATGAACACTGCCAGCATGGATTGACAGAAAGGCAATACATCTCATGATTCCTCGGCTTCCATTTGCTACTTCAAACTGTCTTTTCCTTTTCTCTTTTTCTTAACATCTTGAACTGTAGGGTGAAAGGCTAAATAAGATATCCAGTTGTTTTATATAAAATTGTACACAATATAACACAGAGGTTTTAAATGTTAAAGATTAGAGACACATAGCTGGTTAAATGCAAATAATTTGTTATACTTGTACACTGTTACTTCATACTTCATTGTCACAATTTATACCATATATCTTAGCGCAAGTAATAAAAATGGGATTAAGAGCTTTACATAATCAGTGTGAGACAGTCACACTGAATGCAGTATTAAAAATTCATTCTAACTGATTTATAATTCAGGAGCAAAATACAGCATTTAGAAAAATCACATATTTTTGACTGCCCACATATTTTGTTGATGAGCTAATTAAGGATTACCTAGATAGATATTATGTGATTCTTTTATAAAATAAATCAAGAGAAAAAGGTATCAATAGGAATTAAAAACATTCTTAATTCCATTACATTTTTCCAAACAGTTTGAGTGAATAAAGATGACTAAACAATATCAGCAAAAATTAAATAATCAAAACCAATGGAATGTTGAATACATGTTAGTGCAATTAAAGTTATATATTTTTACATATGCAATATCCTGTGGAGATATTGAAGTGGAAAATATTTTGGAATGACTCCCTCTCAGGGAGTATTTTTGAAATGAATGCCCTTTCCCCCTACACACGTATCTTCTTGGCATACAAACCATGTGTGTTAGCTTCTAAGTTTACTTGTATATTTGAAAATAATTTGTCTTTGAATCATTGGGTTGATTCAAGATTCTGGCTCTATCTTCAGTAGCTCCCATGATGCACTACAAAAGGTAAGTTCAATGACATCATTTCACATTTATCTATAAACTATTTTTCCTCGGCGCAATCTCTTCCCACTGGCATGTACGTGAGAGTGCACACATACACATAAACATACACACACATACACTTCCTGTTTAAAACTATTTACTGTTACTCCCATGTATTCTTTAACCCTCTGCTCTAAACGCTATGATTTTCTCATCTTTCTCTACACACGAAACCATATTTCCCTCTCTGCCTATGGTCATGTTTTTCCTTACAATAAACCAGTTCTGTTCATAATCTCTGTAAGTCTCAAAGTGAATTCTGTACTGAATCTGCCCAAACTAATCTTTCTCTATTCAGAGAGAATGCACTGAAACCAATGCAGTTTAGTGGGTTACCCTATATGACATGTGGTAAAAGTAAACTACTATTGTTGAAATTTGAAATGAAAAGTAATTAGAACACTTTTTCTTGTTTGAAGTCATGGTTGAAAATGAAAGTGTGTTTTTGTTTCTGATACTATTTAGTGGTTGCTTTTTTTGCAAACACCCGAGGGTTTTAAAGTTAATAGATGCCTTGAGATTCTAAAAGTTTTAAAAAATGACTATAACCAGTTTGGATAATATAGATACTTCATGTGCGGATCCAAGATTCCTAATGGACTTTAAATCATCTGCATTTACAACATGCATATAGGCAGATTCCAAGAGTTATAAATTGGTCGTTGAATTTATTACATAGTGTCTTACATCTTTATCTAAGAACATAGAGAAGGGATGAAGACCATTTATGTTGCTTTCACTAACTGTTGAAATCTATCCTGCATTTAGGAATATAATTGCATGCTGCTGTTTAAAGTTTTGATAGTATAATATCTGGAAATTATGTACATATCCTACTTTGCTTAATATGCCTTCAGTTTTGTTAGTTATCATGAACCATATACCACATAGTGTGGCAGGGTTGCATAAGGAGAGAGTCTGAGTGGTGTGTGTGTGTGTGTGTGTGTGTGTGTGTGTGTGTACTGGCAGAAGTTGAATTAAACCCTGTAACAAAAAAGGAAACAAGGCTTATCCTAAGAAAATGTATAAGGATCTTTCTTTAGGATCTATTTTATGTCCTTCCCCTGTGTCCTCCAACTTTCAGGCACTCCATTATTTGATAGTTTAATTCTCAGACGCTGAGGATCAGAACAGATGGATGCAGAAATTCTGGGAGAATCTTGGCTGAAGATGTGGGTTTCTCTTCTGCAAAGAACACAAGATCAGAGAATCTTTAAAATGAGATGGGAATAAATTTCAAGGATCATATTTGACATTCTAAATTAAAACATGATTTCTTTTTTATGGTCTAAAAGCAGCTGTCTAGTTCCTTTAGAACAACCACAGTAAGGTAACTAAAGCATAATCGTTGAGAGTTTTTGTTATGGATCTGTCCAACTGGGCCCGTGTGTTCTACCTTTCGTAGCTCAATGAGTTTAGCGTTTTTTATGCTTCAGTTTCTTCAACTGTAAAATGAAGTTATTATTAATAATACTTATTTCACAGATTGGTTGAGGGGATTAAAAGTGATGATACCTGTAAAGTGTAGCATAGTGCTTGGAAGGAAACTCTCAATGACTAATGGCAATCTTACCTGTTGATTGATTGATTGATTGATTGATTGAGATGGAGTCTCACTGTGTCACCCAGGCTGGAGCACAGTGGCACAATCTCTGCTCACTGCAACCTCCGCCTCCCAGGTTCAAGTGGTCCTCCTGCCTCAGCCTCTTGAGTAGCTGGGATTACAAGTGTGCACTACCATATCCAGCTAATTTTTGTATTTTTAGTAGAGATGGGGTTTCATCATGTTGGCCAGGCTGGTTTCCAGCCAGCCATTATTTTTATATGCTTACATTTTTTGAGAGTTTGTTAAAAAGTTTATTTCCCCACATTTTAAGTCTCAAATGAATCTTGTTACTCCTACATGTTAGAAGATTTTATACCTTGTAAATGGTATTCAAAAGGACTGTTTCTCTCAAATGGGAGCCATTTCAGCATTTGAGATAACGTGTTTCTCCAAGTCTTTTATTTCTGAAACTAAAATAATCAGTTGTTTCACCTCTTCATAGGTCATGATTCATCTTTCTTACTATTCTCCTCTGGGGACTGAGCATTTGTTAATGTTCTCCTAGAAATTGATTGCAATATTCCTTGTGGATTGGAAGGGCAGAGTGAAGCACAATTTTCACTTACTCCTTTCAGTGTAATTGCTTTTGATGATGCAGGTTCCATTCTTATTATTTTGGGGCTACATTTTCTTGTTAAATTGAGGTAGTTACAAATTACATTTTGAGCAACATCATGAAAATTAAGTTTTCAGTCAACTCAAAATCTGAAGTGATTTTAAAATTGCTTTATTTTATTTTATTTCCCATTTTAGTTGACACAATAATTGTACATATTTGGGGAGTATACAGTGGTGTTTTCATATATATCATGTATAGTGCTCAGATCAGAGTAAGTAACATGTCCATCATCTCAAATATCATTTCTTTGCATTGGGAACATTCAACGTCCTTCTTTTAGCTATTTGAAACTATAATATATTATTGTTAATCATCCTATAGTTCTATGGAACACTAGAAGTTATTCCTTCTCTCCAGCATAATTTGTAACCTTTAATGAAATGATTTTAATCTCCTGTCCCATTGATTGGATGCTGTTGTGTTTCATCATGTATATTTGTCTTTGTTTTAATTGATATTTTAAGTCTTATTGCAGAAATTTCTTTCTATTCCTATAAAAATAATTTCAGCTCCTGGTACCATCCTGTCTATTGCTGAACTAGAGCAAACTTTGTCTCACTTTTTGGGTGAGGATATCCAACATGGAAGGAGAAATGGTGCTCCCCAGACAAGGGAGAAGCCTCAGGGACACAAACCTCTTTTCTGTATCCCATTTCCTAGAATCACTTATCCTTGTAGTTAACTCCCAAAATGCTTCCTTTAGCCTTGAGAAGATAAAATGAAATATCTTTCTATTAATTATGCCCTGATAAGCTTGCAGCATCATTTTACTTTTTTGTTGTTTTTGATTTTATGTTAGTGTATACTCATATTTGTAAAAAATTTTGGTTCAATTTAGTACATTTGTTGAGCATTCATGCAGTGCATGACAATGCTCACTGCTACTAGGGGGATCTCTTTCCTCACAAAGCTCTGTTGACATTGGCCATGGGCTTCCAGACAATTTCTAGGGCCACCTTTCAAAGTACAAGTATGTGTGAGAATAGTCTTCCTAACAGCCTTCAATTCTAGATTAGCTTGGAGTCAGATCAAGCCACAATCTGGGTGCTTCCATCTTGAGCATATCTAAATTGAGGCAAGGATGGAGAGTATTCAGAGAACAAGAGAGTCCTTTGTTTTCCAGGAGTCTATGAGGAAGTAAAATTTGATGAAAAATTTTGGAAGACTAAATGTTTTTATAACACTTTTATTGGTATATATCCATTTATGCACCTAACATTGGCTTCAGGTCTTATCAAGTTCCCCTGATGTTTATATTGTTGGCGTTTAACCAGTAGCTCCTCTCATCCTTTTCATGTGATTTAGGTCTTTGGATAACATACATAGATTTTGATTCTGCATATTATAAAATGCGGAATCAATTTCACATGTCACCAATCACCATACCACAGAAACAATATGACAAATGCCTACTCCTTGTCTAAGCCCCATATAATGAAGACCCAGCCTCAGCTTATGTGGGAAAGCAAATCAGTCATCAAATGCCATCTGAAGAAGATTGGGCGTTTTTTAATAAATGTTTCATATCACGGAGGAATTCAGACAAGAAATAACATGACTAGTAAAATCAGCTGGATAACAGTGTGTAGAAGCCGGGATGTAGGTATAGCAGGAGATTTTGTGTGTGTGTGTGTGAGACGTAGTCTCGCTCTGTCGCCCAGGCTGGAGTGCAGTGGCATGATCTTGGCTCACTGCAAACTCCGCCTCCCAGGTTCACACCATTCTCCTGCCTCAGCTTCCCAAGTAGCTGGGACTACAGGCACCTGCCACCATGCCCGGCTAATTTTTTATATTTTTATTAGAGACGGGGTTTCACAGTGTTAGCCCAGTTGGTCTCGATCTCCTGACCTCATGATCCGCCCACCTCTGCCTCCCAAAGTGCTTGGATTACAGGCGTGCACCACCATGCCTGGCCTTCAGGAGATTTTTTCAGTAGGCATGAGGCTGATTATGAAGAAGCCATGTAGAAGTACAAGCTGCAAGCATTGGTAACTGAAGGGGGCAGAGAAATGGAGGAAGGGGTTAAGTTAGTTGGAGGTCATAATATGGATATTAATTATAATTTTAACATGGGTAAGAAAGGCTGAAGGATATGGCTTATCAGGAGGATAAAGTGTTCAGGTTTGGGCATGTTACTTTGAGTTCCACATGGGATAAAAATAGGGATTCAAAACTTAACATAAGAAGAGAGGCCAACTCTGGACCAAGAAGAGATTTGATAGTCATTCTGTTTTTGAAGTGATTGGATGAAGGAGCTAATCAGATGGGAAAAAAACTGAGAGGACTAGACCAAGATAGTGGGCAGTGTGATGATCAATTTTAAATAACAGGAGAGACAATATCTAAACTCAGGTAATTTTAAGAAGAATAAAGATTACATAGGCAAATAGATGTTATTACAGTTATAGTTAAGAAGAATATGGCCAATTTAACATTTTGAGGAAGTATATCTCTATGTAACCTATATTAACACATCTACATCTATATCTTTTTATATAGCTTCATCCTTTGTTCAATAGTACGCTTTAGGAGGTAACATACAAGCGCCATCAGCATTTTTCTTAGGGAGAAATCACCAAATCTGTTATTGTTACAATAAAACAATATAACTCTTTTTACCACCAGTAATATTTCAGAAGGCACTGAAATGCAATTTGCCATTATTGTTTAAAATTGTTCTTGAAGCATTCAAGAAAAAAATTGACATTGGAAATGAAGAGTTGTATTTAATGTTATTTCCAGATTATTTTATCAACCCAAAAATCTTCCAAATCAATAAATATATTCAAAATAATAAGAATTAATTACTGTGCCTGGTGAGAATATAACCACATACAGTTCAATAGTTTGCTTTAAATAATTGACAGTAATCTTAGCCTAGGCAACCAAGCGAGACTTCTGTCTCTAAAAAATAAAAATAAATAAAAATCAGCAGTTGCCAATTGAAAAATGAAATGGTTGTGTCATCAGAATACTTTAAAACATAAAACAAATGCTCAGGATTAAACTTAACAAGACATGTATAAAAATTTTATTAATAAAACTGTAAGTAATTCTGAGCGAAATTTAATAAAACAAATAAGTGAGCCGAGATCGCGCCACTGCACTCCACTCCAGCCTGGGTGAAAGAGTGAGACTCTGTCTCCCACTGCCACCCGCCGCCAAAAATAAAAGTAAGCCCCAGTAAGTATATCAGTTTAGTTTTCAGGCTAGAATTTTAATAATATTGAGAAAAGGATAAATTATGTAATAATTAATATTGCAATAGTTTTAAGTTTGCAAAAGCACTTGAGTAAATATATTACCACCATAGATCAAAATGAATACTCAAATATTTAATTTTTAGCCGTTAAGATACTATAATACAATGGTATAAATATAATACATTTTACATTCGGTGACAAAAATTATTTGCTTGGCTAAGCTTGAGTCAGGTTTTCTGAATTTTCTGCTAGGCCCATCTGCGCTCTTCATTGTAAAATCCAGTTTTGGCAAAGAACCCTGCTGTGTCAGTTTAGCAAGAATCCACCATCCTCAATATCTGATCATCTTTGATGTTTTATCAAGTTCCTCATCCTCCATATCCCCAAATGACACCTGATCACCCTGGTCTGTCTTCAGCAAGAATCCCGTTAGGTGGGTTTAACCAGAATTCTCCTTACCCTTGATGTTTCCTCTTAGTAATTTTCAGTTCACTGGACTCCACACTGTTCCTTGGCTATGAATTCCTACTTGACCCTGCTGTATTTGGAGTAGAGCCCAACCACTCTCCCCCATTGCAATACTCTCTTGCAGTAGTTCCTCTACCCATGTTGATGCTACTGAATAAAATCTTTCTTATTGGGCTTTAATAAGTCTCATAGAATATATGTATTTTTAACATTTGTAGTGCTCGAAGGCAATAATTAAGAAAAAATGTAACGATTTCACTGTGTAAACATTTTATTTTGCTTTTTAGTTAAAAGTAATAAAAACAAAATCACTAAACAAATGATGTACTGGTTAAAGATACTTGCAACACAGGCCAGGCACGGTGGCTCACACCTGTAATCCCAGCACTTTGGGAGGCCGAGGTTGTAGATTACTTGAGGTCAGGTGTTTGAGACCAGCCTAGCCAACACAGTGAAACCCTGTATCTACAAAAATACAAAAAAAAAAAAAAAAAAAAAAAAAAGATACTTGATACTTGAAACATAGATGAGAGATAGAGGTTTAATTTACCTATAATATTTATATAAATTGCCAATATTAAAAAGACCAATGAGGATATGGTGATTTGTAATAGGTGAAATTGTTGCAGTCAGTCAGAGTGAAAATATAATTAAATTTGTTAGCAATTAAAGATGTTCTTCAGTGACAACACATTGGTGAGCTAATGGAAATTTACGTGAACTCTTTGTTGGAGGATAAATTGATAGAACCTTTCTAAGAAACAACCTGACGGTATGTATACAACTTAAATATTAGTAAGGCTTTAATTCAGAAAATCCACACTGAGTAATCTCTTTTAAGGAAATGTTTGAAAAATTACATACTTGTGTAGATTTATATAAGAATATTTATAAAGAACAGAAAAGAAGAAAACATTTTGAAGTACTTTGTTCCTGGTTAAGTTAAAGTACATTGCTACACTCATTAGAATGTGTAGCCATCAAATATTTAAATCAACATGTTACTAAATATGCTGTTAAGTAAAAGTAGACATGATAGACTACATGTGTAATGCAATCTCATTAAGCAACAAAGAGATAGAGATAGAGAGAGAGAGATGGAGGGAGAGAGGGAAGGAGAGAAGGAGAGAGTGAGGAAGGGAGAGGGAGAGGAATATGGCATTTATGCAATGACTAAAATGATACATCCCAAAATCTTACAAAAAAGATACTGAGTCTATAAATTCACTTTCTTCTTTGTGTTTTTCTATATATAAAATAAGCATGTCTTAATTTGAATTTGAAAAAAAGATAAAGCTATTTCTAAGTATTGTCTCATATATTTAGACACGAAGACAACAATACTTTGTGCTCAAGCTCATGGCAAGGGAGCAAATTGTGTATATTATTTGCTATCACAGCACTCTCATGGGTTTTTAACAGCCAGAAACAATTTGAGCTTCCTTTTTGGAAACTTTAAATGAACATTAAAATTATGCTACAAAAATGCCTGGTCACTCAGCTAACCTGAAATGGTAGTTCTCTAACTCTGGAGTTTTCTGTGACAAATACTGAATCTCAAAAGTAGAACACTCTCAAACTGTGCATTTGAGATGATCTCTGAGAAAATGTATGTGAGCTAAAAATGGAAAAACAAGATTAAATTTTGATGTACTCTTACAGAAAGGACTTGAAATGGAAAACAAAAACAAAAACCTTTCACATTTATTACCAGGTAGTTGTAGCGTAGGTAATTCTTTATGCGATTCTCTAATTTCTCCATGTGTATATGTATCTGATAAGCCTGGGAAATGGTGCTAGAATAAACCATCCTTTAGAAAGAATTAAAAATAGACACCCAGATACTAATGTGAATCTTAACACTTTTTTTGTAAAGTTGTTAATTCCAAAAAGTGTAACTGAGCCACAAATTTTACTAAGCAAAGCATATGATATTGGATGATTCCTATTCTCAGCTATTTTTGTTTGCCAGAGCTACCAAGCTTATTTGCAAAGACTAGATGGCTTAAACAACAGAAATTTACTTTATCACGATTCTAGAGACTGGAAGTACAAGAACAACATGCTGGCAGGGTTGGTTTCTTCTGAGGCATCTTTCCTTGACTTATAAACGGTTTTCTCCCTTTGTCTTAATATGTCTGCCTGTGTCATAATCTCCACTTCTTATATAAATACCAGTCACATTGGATTAACAGCCATGCTAGTGACTTCATTTTAAATTAATTATCTCTTTAAAGACCCCATTTCCAAATACAATCACATTCTGGAATACCAGGGGTTAGGACTTTGACATACGAAGTTGAGGGGAGCACAACCAAATTAAAGGAATAAATGACTGATGTATAGATAAATGAATTAATTTTTATAATATTGAAATTGTTTTTAATATATTCAATTAAGAAATATGCATAAAAATTAACATTATATAAATTATCAAAAATTAGTGATTATAATCTTTTTAACATCATATTTTAATGTAGCATGTTGACAATATTATATCATTTCTATGATATTCCTAGAAGTGTAAGGTGTAAGGAAAAATTTTGGAGCAAGATGGATTTGTTTTTGTGATATGCAATCATTGTTAAATCAATAAATCAGTTAACAAATAATTATAGAGTGGGCTAGGCACTGTTCTCGTTACTTAACATAACAATAAATAAAGGAGATTGAGCCCTTGCCTTCAGAGCATTAACAAACAAATAAGAATATAGTAAATAAATGTGCAAGCCAATCAATAAAGTAAGTTTGGCATTTAATATTCTACAAGGAAGATAATAAAATAGAAAAATGTGACAAGGAGTGATAGGCTGGTTTCTACTAGGACCAGGGAAATCTTCCTTCAGCAGATGAGCTGGGAGTTCTGACCCACCTGATGAGTAGGCTTTTTGGGCAAAAATAGCAAGAGTAAATTCTCTTAAAATGCAATGTTCCTATCTTTAGGTCTTTGAGGAATTGCTGCACTGTCTTCCAAAATGGTTGAACTAATTTGTACTCCTGTCAACAGTGTATAAGCATTCCTTTTTCTCCACAACATAACCAGCATCTGTTATTTTTTTTCCTTTTTAATAATAGCCATTCTGACTTGTGTGAGATGGTATCTCATTGTGGTTTTTATTTGCGTTTCTCTAATGATCAGTGATGTTGAGCATTTTTTGGATGATTGTTGGTCACATGTATGTCTTTTTTAGAGAAGTGTCTGTTCATGTCCTTTGCCCACTTTTTAATGAGATTGTTTGTTTTTCTTCTTGTAAGTTTGTTTAAGTTCCTTGTAGATGCCAGATATTAGACCTTTGTCAGATGCGTAATTTGCAAAAATTTTCTCCCATTCTGCAGGCTGTCTGTTTACTCCGTTGGTTGTTTCTTTTGCTATGCAGAAGCTCTTCAGTTTAATTGGATCACATTTGTCAATTTTTGCTTTTGTTGAAGTTGCTTTTGGCATCATCATCATGAAATCTTTGCCTGTGCTATTTTCCTGAATGGTATTGCCTAGGTCATCTTCCAGGGTTTTTATAGCTTTGGGTTTTACAATTAAGTTTTTAATGCATCTTGAGTTAATTTTTATATAAGGTGTAAGGTAGGGTTCAGTTTCAATTTTCTGCATATGGCTAGCCAGTTCTCCCATCACCATTTATTAAATAGAGAATCCTAATCTTCAACTTTCAGCCTCCAGAATTATGAGAAATAAATTTCTGTTTTTTATAAGCCAACATACAGTTTTTCCTAAGTTCCCTTGAAAGTGTTTAAAGGATGGAAACAAGGTGATAGTGACTGAAATGAAGCAAACAAAGTGTGTGGAGGGAGAGACTGACTTCAGAAAATATTTTGGCTTATACTTAAAAGTTTAGATTTTATTTTAAGTAAAATTTTATCTCATTGAAAATTTGAGGTAGGAGAGTAACTGGTCTGCATAAATACTTAAGAAACATCACTATTGCGTAGAAGGGAGGCAGGAGGTGAGATAGGTAGACCAATGAAATTGCTTCTACAGTACTACAGGGAAGAGGAAAAGATGGCCTTAAGAAGGGCTGGAGAAGCAGAAAAGGGGAGAAGTCATCAAATTTGGGATTTGCTTTGAAGATACAGCTGACAGGAATAACAGGTTAATCAGGTGTGTTGTGTAAGGGGAAAGAAGTAATCCAAGATGAATCTGACTTCTCTTTGGTTTTAATAACTGTGTGAAAAGTAGAACTAGTTCCTGGGAGATATTCAGAGTGAGGGTGGGTTGGAGGAGACATGACATGTTTTCTTTTGTCAAGGTCATTCTGAAATGTAGAAGACAATAGGTGATACGATGTGAGCTTTGTTCTCAAGAAGAGTTCCAGGCAAGAAGTCTGAGTTGGAGAGTTTTTAGCATGTACATAGTAGGTACATAGTACATATCCGCATGTACGTAGTTCTTAATATGTACATATTAAATCCCTAAGGAACTGGATGATGTCACGTAGTTTGAGTGCAGAAAGAAAAGAGAAAGGGTTCTAGGATCGAGTTGAAGGACTTAGAACAGTTTTCAGGTTGGGAGCAGAAAGAGGTCTCAGTAAAAAACATTCCATGAACTAAAAGAGTATAGGGACTAGGAAGCCTCAATACATTTTCTTTTTTTTTATTATTATTATACTTTAAGTTCTAGGGTACATGTGCACAATGTGCAAGTTTGTTACATATATATACATGTGCCATGTTGGTGTGCTGCACCCATTAACTCATCATTTACATTATATATCTCCTAATGCTATCCCTCTCCCCTCCCCCGACCCCCACCCAATGACAGGCCCTGGTGTGTGATGTTTCCCTTCCTGTGTCCAAGTGTTCTCATTGTTCAATTCCCACCTATGAGCGAGAACATGCAGTGTTTGGTTTTCTGTTCTTGCGATAGTTTGCTGAGAGTGATGGTTTCCAGCTGCATCCATATCCCTACAAAGGACATGAACTCATCCTTTTTTATGGCTGCATAGTATTCTATGGTATATCTGTGCCACATTTTCTTAATCCAGTCTGTCATTGATGGGCATTTGAGTTGGTTCTAAGTCTTTGTTATTGTGAATAGTGCCACAATAAACATACGTGTGCATGTGTCTTTATAGCAGCATGATTTATAATCCTTTGGGTATATACCCAGTAATGGGATGACTGGGTCAAATGGTATTTCTAGTTCTAGATCCTTGAGGAATCACCACACTATCTTCCACAATGGTTGAACTAGTTTACAGTCCCACCAACAGTGTAAAAGTGTTCCTATTTCTCCACATCCTCTCTAGCACCTATTGTTTCCTGACTTTTTAATGATTGCCATTCTAACTGGTGTGAGATGACATCTCATTGTGGTTTTGATTTGCATTTCTCTGACGGCAAGTGATGATGAGCAGTTTTTCATGTGTCTTTTGGCTACATAAATGTCTTCTTTTGAGAAGTGTCTTTTCATATCCTTTGCCCACTTTTTGATGGGGTTGTTTTTTTCTTGTAAATGTGCTAAAGTTCTTTGTAGGTTCTGGATATTAGCCCTTTGTCAGATGAGTAGATTGCAAAAATTTTTTCCCATTCTGTAGGTTGCCTGTTCACTCTGATAGTAGTTTCTTTTGCTATGCAGAGAAACTCTTTAGTTTAATTAGATCCCATTTGTCAATTTCGGCTTTTGTTGCCATTGCTTTTGGTGTTTTAGACATGAAGTCCTTGCCCATGCCTATGTTCTGAATGGTATTGCCTAGGTTTTCTTCTAGGATTTTTATGGTTTTAGGTCTAACATTTAAATCTTTAATCCATCCTGAATTCATTTTTGTGTAAGGTGTAAGAAGGGATCCAATTTCAGCTTTCTACATGTGGCTAGCCATTTTTCCTAGTACCATTTATTAAATACGAAATCCTTTCCCCATTTCTTGCTTTTGTCAGTATTGAGGAAACCTGAATACATTTTCAAGAAGGAGTAATCAATTGTGTCAATTTTATTGTATGGTAGAATAAGAAGAGATAATTTATCGTTGGCTTTGGCAAAATGTAGGTCTTTTGTGTTCTCTAGGTTTAGCAGTGTCTTTTTTTAACAGCAGTCTTATAAAAACAAGTAGAAAATAGGGAGGGTTGGACCTTCCCACTGTACTGATATTGTAGTAGCATAGATAATTTTAGGTCACAGAATTATTTTTAGACAGATACCGCATGAACAGTAGTATAGTTAGTGGTTAGGTGCATACGCTCTGCAACCACATGGCACAGGTTTTCTTCAAGATCTGCCATTCTGTACTTTTGTGATTCATATAAGTTACTTTGTCTTTGTATGCCACTGCCTGTGTCTCTTCATCTCTAATGGATATATACTGTAATGCCTACCTTCTTAGGGTTGTTAATTCAATCCTTTGTTCAATGTGTTTATGTTGAGCATCTGATTTGTGACATATACTCTTATAGCTATGTACAAGACAAATTGTCTATGGAGCTTCCATTGGTGTAGGAGAGATAGACTCCCCTCCTTTCCAAACAAGCAAACAAATAAAATACATGTGCAGCTGCTAATAGATTCTAGGGAAAAATGAATCCAGATCAGAGTGGGAAGCTGTTGGAAGGGTTATTATTTTATATTTTTTTAGATAGACTAGTGGGAGAAATCCTCACTAATAATAATTGAACAGAGACCTGAAGCAGTTTAGGTACTAAATCATAAATATTCTAGAAGAGAAAACAGCAAGCATACACCCCTTAGAAAAAAGCATGTCTAGAATGATTTAGGACAAGTAGCTAGATTAGTGGATCTGGACCAAAGAGAGGCCTAGTCAAGAGGTATAAATGAAGAGATCATGGAGGACCTTTTGGAACTTCGTTAAGGCTTGTACTCTGTGTAGGATGGGAAATCATTAGAAGTTTTGAAAATAATAGAGACACCATCTGACACGGTTTAAAGAGATTATTCTGGTATTGGGTTAGGAAATAGTCCTCAGGGGACCTGCTTAGGAAAAACAGAGGAATACAGAGGCTATTGCAGTAATTCTGGTAAGAGAAGATAGAGGTGTGTTGTAGGCAGTGGGAGGTGGTTAGATTCTACATCTATCTTGAAGCTGGAGACCACAGGATTTGTGGATGGGTCAGATGTAGAGTGTAGGAAAATGAAAGAAATCAAGGATGATCTCACAGTTTTGAGCTCTGTTGTTGAGATGATGATAAGGATTACATAGTTCATATAAAGCATATTGAATTATGCCTAGCACATAATAAATGTTAATAAATATTAGCATTTAATATTTTTAAATGCTATTAGTTATTTTGCACTTTTATACTTTTATATATTGTTTTAATGCTTTTTACTTTTAGATTTCAAGTTGGGTATAAACTTAATGCCATTTCCTTTCAGTGGTAACCATCTAGCTAAATAAACTTGAGTAATGTAGTAATCTTAGTGCCATTGCCTTGGACTGAAATTGGCATATAGTTCACTTACTGCATAGCTATGGGCAAAACACTAATCTCTCAATTTCATCTGCTCTGAAATGAGGGTAATAATATTTACCTCCCAAGGCTATTATGAAAATTAAAAAATATCCAAATTCAAAAATGAAAGTCACTGCAAAGTATGAGCTATTGCAGTTTTTATTGTTGCCTACACTCTGAGAAGGCTCTTTATGCTAATCCTACCCACTTAAAGGCGTGAAAGAAATGAATTTGAACACATTAGTTACTCATACCGAATTTTATTCTTGTTTGGTAATATTTGAATGTTTTCCTTGGTGAGATTTGTCTTTATGTTTCACAGTTTGAAATTTGTGGAGACCTGAGCAGCTTTATTGAACCACTTTTTAAAAGATTTGATGGATTCAAATCTTCCAGTCAGGAAGAATATTGGGCACGAGAAGGGAGCGTAGGGGAGGTGAGCAATTTAGACGATCTGTCTAAGGCATTCAACTTAAGAGTGCTTCATACCTTAGTGTACTTTAGATAGACTTTCAGAGTACAGTGATAAAACACATTGTTATGATTTAAATGCTTAGCAAGTCAGTGTCTCATAATTACTGGAACATAGAAGGCATTTTCTTTATGGGGGAGGAAGAACATTGATCACTTATATAAAACTTGAGTAGACTGAGGGACTGAGAGAGTGACATTATTTTATTTCAATTATTGTATCCATATTGAGACTGAAGGTGGAAACAATTCTGTATGTTTTTCCTCAGATAGGAATACGTAGCATTATCTGATATTTGTTCATTGTTTTATATCATTTTACCACTTATAGACAGTTCTCCATGTGGACTCATTTTAACATAAAAACCCTTATCCTCAATCGTTACGTTTCTTAGATATTGCTATTCCTAGTTTATAGAAAAGGGAATTGAGGCCAAGAGAGACTAAGTCACAGGATTGTTTGTTTTACAAGCAAAAGAAATGAAATACAACTTTGTTTTCCAGCCTCTTGTCTATATCTTTCTTCCATGTTTCTGATCTACATGTTTTGCATTATGAAACATTGACCATTTAGGTAAAAGGATTTTCCTAATTAGCAGAAAAAAGGTTGGTATTTCAGCTTTTATATCTATTTATAAATGTTTTATAGGTAAGTGGGGCTATGTTTTTATTTAATTTTACCCACAAGATGGATTCAGGATGATTTTAACATCCTGTTCTTAATAAGAGTTTGGAGGACACCTGTATATTTATACTGTCCATTTTCGTTTTATCTTGAATGATGTAAAAGGGAGTGGAAGATTCCCATGGTTGTCACTGGAATTAATACTCTGCTCTGATCCATCTCAGAAGGACATCAGGAAG
Source organism: Piliocolobus tephrosceles (assembly GCF_002776525.5). Classification (NCBI taxonomy): domain Eukaryota; kingdom Metazoa; phylum Chordata; class Mammalia; order Primates; family Cercopithecidae; genus Piliocolobus; species Piliocolobus tephrosceles. The sequence goes on along the minus strand of NC_045439.1, from coordinate 65,618,598 downwards.
GCAACATTTTAAAATTAGTCTCTACGAAAATAGTTATTGCATTTGATAGGAAGCTTATAAGGTAATTTGGAAAATTTCTTTCTAACTAAAAAAAAATGCATATAAAAACCTTTTGATTTTATACACACCTTGTAATATGTGAGAAATATTGAAAGCCATTTAAAGTATTTAAGGACTTATGACTTGTTAGACACTTTTGTGGTGATATAATAAAAGCAAACTTATGTATATACCATAGTCATTTTTAAAAGCTTTCTTATTAAAGGCATGAAATTATTTAATAAACCTTCCCAATTCATCTCCTTTGAGAAAGGCATTCTATGGAATTGTTGGTGAACCTTAAGTATATTTTGCATAAGGAATATTCTTGCTTTCTCTCGCATAGAGACTGGAATTAGGAATTGCTTCAATAAGGTAAAAACGCTTGTTGAAAACCAGCTTAGGAGAAAAAAGGAAAAAAATAAAAACCTCTGACCTTTATCAACATTTTTTCAAGTCTTTATTGTTAAATTCATGTGTATTCTACTTGTTTACAAAGCTCTAATTAATCAAACATTTAAAGATACCTTATGAGTAATTAAAGGAATGAAAAAATTTTCTTAAATCTTACAGCTAAAATATTATGATTTTTTTGAAGGTCACATGCTGACAGCGTAAGTCATGTTACAGGAATCAGTAAATCATTTTGGTCTCAATGGAGACAATAGCTTTTTATTCATTATTTCAACAAGGTATTGGAAACACATTTGTTAGGAAAGATTGACCTTGGAAAAACACCAGACTAATTTTCCAATGAAGAGGGACTGGCATTTTTATTCATGGGATTGTAAAGGGAAAATTAAGCTATAATTTTACTTGATACATTCCTGATCAGTGTGTGATTGGCACTTATACCATCTTCGTTTAATCATGACTTAATTACTACATGGAACTTTGTCCAGGGAAAGAGGTGAATAATAACTCATTGATGATTCAGGCATTCACTTCTCACTTTCTTGAAAGTAACCTCTATGAACTTGTAATATATTCTTCAAGTTATTTTTCTTTCTATCTGTAGCATAAAATTTATTTCTAATATATCAAATTTTCTCATATGTAAATAAGGAAAACATAATGTACTTCATAAAAGTTTTACCTATATAGTCAATGATATGCAATTATCCTATTAAAATGTTAAATTACATCTACTTTGAAATTTTAGGCGTATTTTCCTAAATAAGATCATATAAAATTTTTCTCACTGATGATTTTTCTTCTTGAAGAAGCGAAACTATGTTTACTATTAGTTAATATTAACTATGACCTTGGATATGATGTATCAATGGTCATTATATTTTAACATGTGTAATTTTTATTAACTAAATCAGTGATTCCTAATAATAGATCTGAGGATCAAAGCTGATTTATCTAATTTATCAAAACTTCAGTTTCACTTACTTAACACATTATCTCATTCCTTAATTGTTCTTTTCCTTCCTGCCTCTCTGTATGCTACAGTGTTTTCTTTTTTTCTTAACCTCTAAAATTTCCTTCAATTCTATTACAACCAACACTTTTTTATATATTTTTATTATGTAATTATTATTATTATAATACTTTAAGTTCTGGGGTACATGTTGAGAACCTGCAGGTTTGTTACATAGGTATACATGTGCCATAGTGGTTTGCTGCACCCGTCAACCCATCATCTACATTAGGTATTTCTCCTAATGCTGTCCCTCCCTAGCCCCCCACCCCCCAGCAGGCCCCAGTGTGAGATGTTTCCCTCCTTGTGTCCATGTGTTCTCATTGTTCAACTCCCACTAACGATTGAGAACATGTGGTGTTTGGTTTTCTGTTCCTGTGCTAGTTTGGTGAGAATGATGGTTTCCAGCTTCATACATGTCCCTGCAAAGGACATGAACTCATCCTTTTTTAAGGCTGCATGGTATTCCATGGCATATATGTGCCACATTTTCTTTATCCAGTCTATCATAGATGGGCATTTGAGTTAGTTCCAAATATTTGCTATTGTGAATAGTGCTGCAATAAACATAGGTGTGCATGTGTCTTTAGAGTAGAATGATTTACAATCCTTTGGGTATATACCCAGTAATGGGATGACTGGGTCAAATGGTATTTCTAGTTCTAGATCATTGAGGAATCACCACACTGTCTTTCACAATGGTTGAAGTAACTTTACGTTCCCACCAACAGTGTAAAAGCGTTCCTATTTTTCCACATCCACTCCAGCATCTGTCATTCCCTGACTTTTTAATGATCACCATTCTAACTGGCATGAGATGGTATCTCATTGTGGTTTTGATTTGCATTACTCTAATAACCAGTGATGAGGAGCTTTTTTTCATATGTTTGTTGTCTGTATGAATGCCTTCTTTTGACAAGTGTCTGTTCATATCCTTCACCCACTTTTTTTCTTCTTTTTTTTTTTTTGTAAATTTGCTTAAGTTCTTTGTAGATTCCGGATATTAGCCCTTTGTTAGATAGATAGATTTCAGAAAGGGAGATAGATTCTCCTTTTCTGTAGGTTGCCTGTTAACTCTGATAATGGGTTTTTGTTTTTGTTTTTGTTTTTTTTGAGACGGAGTTTCTCCCTGGTTCCCAGGCTGAAATGCAATGGCATGATTTTGGCTCACTGCAACATCTGCTTACTATGTTCAAAGGATTCTCCTGCCTCAGCCTCCTGAGTAGCTGAGATTACAGGCACCCACCACCATGCCCAGATAATTTTTGTATTTTTAATAGCGAGGAGGTTTCACCATGTTAGCCTGTTTGGTCTTGAACTCTTGACCTCAGATTATCCACCCACCTTGGCCTCTCAAAGCTCTTGGATTACAGGTGTGAGCCACCGCATCCAGCCATGTGACTAACTCTTATATCTTAGTCAGTGCTTCTATTTCAACCCCAAACTGTGCTGAATCAAAATGTTTGAACATTTGCAAACAGTAGTTATGTGATGATTTACAATTGTATCCTGGTTCACAAACCTGAATTTACAGTTACTAACATTAGAAAACATGACGTTGTAGTCTACACGATTGTCCCAGCATTTTCTATGCATGTTTAGAAGACTGGCTTGCAGAGGATTTTAAAGAGTTATCCCTGTATTGTAGACATGGGGAACAGTTTGTCTGTTATTCATGTATATCTCAACCACTTAAATATATCAGTGGTTCTGAAATGATGATGAATAACTCTCCTGGAGTGCTTCTAAAGATACTGATTGTTGGCTGAACATTCCAATTCAGTTAAGTATTGGGTGTGACTTGGGAAATTACAGTATTAATCAGAACCTCAGATGATTCTGATGCATGTGGCTCATTGATCATTCTCTTTAAATATATATGTATATTTCATTTTCTATGAACTATTTAGAATGCACAGTTAAATAAAGATACTTTGGCCAAGTTCAAACAGCCATTACTGTTTTTCTCTGCCTAATTTTGTCATAGCTATAGCTCCAATCTTGGATTTATTGCACTTATATATTTTTGCACCCTTGCATGGTTCGGAATTATTGTTATTCATTCCTATGAGGTACAGAAAATAGACACTAATCTCATATGGGTCAGAAGCAAATTTACTTGCATATATAGTACTAGTTCTTTCAACTTACCAACACAAAATAAATCCTTTAGAGATTAAAGAGATACTGTAGACAACTTGTTTCTAATCCCTTGTTCCTAATTGAAACTAAAATCTCATCTTATTAACATATCTGTTCATGAAACATAATCTAGTCACTGATATTGTCACTAGTAAAAGATAGTTGACTTCATCTCAGTAAGAACTCTTCTCATTCAAGCAATGTTTTTCAAATTTTGCTCTTCATAAGAAACACCCAGAATGCTTGTCAAAATGAATATTCCTGGGTTCAAAATACTGCTGTAGTAAAAGAAGCGTATAAATCTATCTTGTTAACAACCCTCATGGGTGATTTGAATGTAAGTAGTTCAAGGCCTACATTTTGTGAAATAATGTACAATATCCTGCTAGAAAGGTTGAAGAGTTAAATAAATAAATAATTAAAAGTAGGGCCAAATAACTAAGAATAAAGTCATTTAGCTAGGCTTTATGATAGGCCCTATGGCTAATACACATAGTCCTTATGATGAAGAAGTCCGCTGATTAGTGGTGGTGACAAATAAGAAAATAAGAAAATCGTGTTAGGTGATGTGGAGTACAGAGAGAGGAGCCTCCAGTAGTGGAGGCCTTCAGAAAAAACATCACAGAGAAGGTGACCCTAGTGGCAGGAGCAGAATGTGGGGAAGGTTGCTCTAGGCACCTTTGAGAGTAACTTGTGGGAAAAAACAGAACAACAATAAACCTAAACCAAGAAAAATTTGCAATGAGAGAAAACCTGACATAAGGGGTTATTACAGAAGTTAATATGTGTGCTTAGCACTGATTAAAAGCATTCATTAACTTCTTACCATTATTTGTACTACTTATTTCATCAGAGGGCTGAAAAGAGAAGAGTATTCGATGAACGACATTGACAGGAGAAGGGGTGGGGGCTGCTGAAGCTTCAGACTGAGCAGCAAGCAAAAACTTAGGGTAGGTGGTGTCTGTAGCTCTCTTTTATGAACTCACAGATAACAGGACCAGCTTTATTCAGCAGCCTGGGCCTGAGCCTCTGGGAATATGAAATTTCAAGCAGGGATCATTAAGAGCATCAAATATTGTAGAAAGGTCAAATGTGAATAAGAGCTAAGTCGTCTCCTTCACATTTGGTAGTTATTCATGACATTGCTCCTAACCACCTACATCAGAATAATTTAGGAATGCTTATACATATTCAAATTCCTTCCTTCTAATTTGGGATTATTAAATTAGAATCTCTGGGGTATGTGGTTTAAGGATATTCATTAAAAAAATAAGAGATTATTTTGTACCCTGGAACTTAAGAACCTATAAACTAGAGAGATAGATATATTTTGGTATGTGATAGGACTACAACCAACTGTAAAATTTTAAATAGTAGAGATATAAAAGGAAATGGAGATAAAACAAGTGCAAACAAGATTTGTCATTAAAGCAAGATAGGAAGATAATTAACAAAATATGGCTGGGTCCACAGCCAGGCATCTATTGTGGGCCTGGATTTGCAGTTGGTCAACAGTGCCACCAATCAGGAAAATCAGCTGTACATGCAGTAGAGGAGAGTGTAAACTACCTGGAACCCACGAGGCATCTTGCAGCTGTTTATCATCACATCGATCTGTGAAACGATCTTCAGGGAGTGCTGACAACTGTTTCACTTCTGCTTTTTAAATTTTGTGAAAATTCCACAATTGATTAACACTAACCTGCACAACACAAGGAAGGGAATTCAAATTCTGCAACCATCGTTCCCAGCTTAAGCAAGTTGGCACAGCACAATATACCCATCACTGACATTGCCAACCACCTTCTTTGCATTGCATTTATGAGTTAGAGTGGTTTCACATATCGTATGAAATTGTACTTTGATTAGACATACGAATCATAAGGGTGGTTTACCACCACTACAACTAAAAATAAGCAGCATTTATTATCTACTTACAAGAACTGTGGAAACTGTTTACATGCAGTTTAATCTTATGCATAGAAACACAAGAGGTGACTAACATTATTTTTCTAACATGTAGGCCAAGGGGTGTAGCCAAACCGCTGTGTTGTTGAGAGTAGAGTCAGTATTTCATCATTCACCCGAATAGTGAGAAGAATGTTCAGAGTTCAGATTTGTTTACACTTCCTTGTCAGAGAGGACTCACTTGCATCCTTTACTGTCAGTAGGTCGGTGTTTAGCAGAAAGGCCAACCAGAAGGTCACAGCTCACCAAAAAGGACTTTGAGGTACAGAAAGAGCCTTGAAGGACTCTAAGACCCGATCGGAGGTGAATTGTTTGCGTTGGTGTTTAGAGGGAAATAAGTCTTCAAACTTCTATATTTACTATGAACCCTTTGTGTAAGAACAGAGAGGAAAGAGTGCCTACCAAGATTTAGTTATTAGAAAAAAATAAGAATAAGGGAGGATTACCTTGTATGGAGTCACATTTTCCTTCGTGAAGACATTACTCATATGTAAAGCAGCTGCTTGTGAGACTTATCTCAGTCTTCCTTTGCCAACGTTTCCTGGCAGCCCATACTTAGTTGTGCGTTGATAACCTAGGGATAATTTGGCAGTGAATTTATTCTTCTGCGCTCTGCAACCTGGTCTCACGAAGGGGAACACGTATTTATAGACTTGGAATTAGAAAACACGGTAAGAGTTGCTAGTTTCAGGAGAAAAATATTAAATAATAAGATGAACTTATATAAAATGAAATAGTTTTTTGTAAATGAAAAACCTCTCATATAAGAGACAGATAGCTTGATCAATACACATTAAATACCAGAAATAGATTTATATTGGGTTACAATCATCGAATTCACAGTATGAATTGCAGTGTTTTCTATTTCTTGTCCTCATCCCCCATTTCCTAATTAATAGTCTCAAGTGTTATAAACATTCAATATATACCCTCTATCTCACCTTCTCTCATTCCCAGAAACATAACTACAAAATTAAACTCTCCTTACTAGTGTTTGCAAATCAAGTGTAGGTGAGACATGAGGGAGTAAAAATTACAATAAGAACTTGCTGTCATGGGAAGTTGCTAAATTTTATGAGTGATGTTGTATCTTTAACTTAAAATACTATCAAGAATAGCTAATAAAATCATATTTAAAGCTGCTACATTTATACTACTTCCCCAGTTATAAGTGGTAACAGATGACACAGGACATTGCTTAAATCAATTTTTTGTTGTCTGTGCCATCACTTTGTACGTTTTTCCTTGTGATAATTTTTCTTGGTGGTATCTACTCCTGAGATTAATAGGTTTGAATCTCACCAGTTTGATAATTAACTAAGTCCTTATTTAAGAACTTGGGGGTATGTTAGGACAAAATTATTCTGAAATTTTCTTTCTAGGCTGGGCATAATGGCTCATGCCTATAATCCCAGTGCTTTGTGATGCTGAGATGGGAGGATTGCTTGAGGACAGGAGCTCAAGGTTACAGTGAGTTATGATCACACTCCTGTGCCGTAGCCTGTACAATTAAGTGAGAACCTATCTCTGAGAAATAATGAAAAATAAACAAAATGTCCTCTGTAATCCAATGACATAAAGAAAAAAAGGCATTATGCAATATATATTCAATCACAAAAATGATTATTTTTCTACTTTGAGAGAGTTCTTTAAAAATTCTTTTCTGATTAGCTTTTTTCTCCTAATATGTTGTTATTGATTGATTTGAGATATGGGCCACACAAGTCAATACACAAGAAGACAAGTTGTATATGATGACAGTAATTCTATACACAGGATAACTGCCAAATGTCTGGGTACCAAGGGTTAGATTTCAGCCAGCCGGTCAGCACATGATAATTTGTCAGTAAACCATTTTGCTGTCTTTGACTTCTAAAATGCTTATTTTCTTCAAAATATGTATTTTGCTTATATATCAATATTATATGTATCCAAAACTAGAAAGCTTGAAAATGTTTACTTTGTCATTTGGCATCCTTTTCTTTCATTTTTTTTGTTTTGATTTTAGAAAAAAATGGTCTCAAATTTCCTATGCTGTCTGGTTTCCAAAATTGTTTTATGCAAGAAGGTGCTTATCGCCAGATATAAGACCAACGACACACTTACTGTAAGGTTTTCTAATGAAGAAATTTATGCATGTGAAGGATAAAGAAAACAGAAAAAGAGTAATAAATTAGAAATTAGAAATTTATATAAGGGACTAACAAAGGAGGGATGAGAGGTAACATTCAGATAATTTATAGAACAATGTAACTAGGTGCAAATTAGAAATGACTACCTTCCATCCAGTACAGGAAACTCAACTGGGCATTTTCTGCCAGCAAGTACACATTCCTTTGATTGACAGCATTAATTGCTAAGCAGTGAAACACATTTTATTAGGTTATGAAATTATAATTATCATAGTTACAGTAAAAGTATCATAGTAAGACAGACGTATTTGGGATTTTCAGCTCAGGAACAAGTAAACTTTACTATAATAGTATCCTGCTTAGGTTTGTGTCTCTTACTGCTCTGAAATTTTTGACATAAATATATAATTTCCTGTTTCAAAAGCTAGTACTAGGATAAAGTTGAAACTCCATACATAGAGGAAAACTGGGCGTTTTTAGAGTGCTCACTTCAATTTTAATGTCTAGACCTCATACATCTTATTCATTTAAATTATAATAACAGATATATTTAGCCATTTCAAATTATAATTTAAATCCAATTATATTACTATGTAAAATTTTATTTTTTATATCTGGTTTAGTTTTCTATTATGAGTGAATATTTCGTCAAGCTTGGGTTACTAACTTTGTTGTCAAGGAATATTTTGTGTATTAAATAGTTGTGTATTAGTGTATGGATATTTCATTTTAAACAAGAAGATTTGTTTCAGAGACCATTTCTCCTTTAAATTTTAACTAACATTGTCTTTTCTTCACATAAAATTTCATTTTACTAACATTAATTAAAAAGGGGCTAGAAGCAACAGAAGTCACATATTTCAAGAGTTTTAAACATTATCTTATCTGAATTCGTTTAGGTACCTTTGAAATAAAACTGATGAGTGATGTGTTTAATCTGTGCTTCTACTTTTTTTATTGCAGCCCTGAAGAGCACTTGTGGTTACAAGACATTAACAATTATTTGGAAGAGCTCCCTAATTAAAAAACAATCTCAAAAAATTCTAGCCTTAGTGAAAATTACCAGTGTTATCTCCATTTTTCAGCAATGGAAATAGATATTTATAATATTTAAAGTATCCTGCACTGGACCACACTACTCAGCAAAGATGATCCATCTCAGTATTTAGCATTCTGGATGAATATTTCAAATCATCATGACTACTCCTGCTAAATGGCAAGATGATTCATACTATAGATTTTGCATTTTTTTCTATAATTCCTCATGGCTATTTTTAACTACGAAGTATGCACATTTATGTGGAAGAAATGCAAGATAGGGTTAATTTTCAACTGATAAAAAATGTTATACTTGGATTTCATTTTTTTAAGGTTTCAATTTTGTGACTAAGGCATTGTCAAGCTAACAGAAATAAAAAGGCCAAGATAAAGTCTTGTTCCTGTTAACATTTTTTTGTGGAATATGAAGATCATTGGATGAGCTCTTCAGCCATTTCTCACTGCCCAAGAGTGACAGAAAAGAGAGATGAGAAGTGCTAGCTAGATCTAAGAAGGGAAGGCTACGCAATAGTAATAGTTAACCTAAATTGCAATAAGTGGACTCTTCCTTCAATCTGACCTAGATAGATTCACAATTTATTTTTCATATTTCTTTACAAGAATAAGAACATAATGACTATACAACATTATAGAGTTTTGTAGGGTTTTTATTGTATTTCTATTTCTTATTTCACTTTTTAAAACTCTACTTTGCAGTCTAACAATTTTATTTTAACAATCAGAGCAAAAGCTGTATTTAAGGTTTAAGAAATCATAATCGTTCATACTTTTGGTTAAAACAAGACAAAGAATTAGTGGGTAGTCAGGATCAATGTAAGGAAAGCGATGAACTATTAGTTTAGAGAAGAAAGTTTATGGCTTCACTTTGCCATGTATGCTATCACTCTTTGCTTTTTTCTTTCCTGACTCTACGTTCCTAAATTTCTCATGGGTATTTTTACTGCACACATCTAGATTGTAGTCAATTCTTGATAAAAAACTGAATTAAATCAATAGATTAATCCTGTATTCAACAAGGAGGATTTCTGATAACTCGTTATATTTTAGCAGTGCTGTCTAATACAGCAGCCATAGCCATGTTTGCTATATCTAGCACTTGAAATGTGCCTCGTGTGATTGAGGAACTGAATTGTCAGTTCAGCTCCATGTAGTTAGTGGCTAACATGCTGGACAGGGAAATATGTAGCTCTAGTACTCAGAAGAGGCTGCTGGTGTCCATGCTCCTGCCCCTTTCCTGAATCTATAGATTGCTAGTTCTTTGGTAAGACTCATCAATCCCTGCCTCACTGATGAATTTAAGCATTGCTTTTTCCCCTAGTGTCAGCCTATCCTGAATGGTTAGACCTCTATCTATAAAATTATTTGATTAGCCAGTATCTGTTAGTGGGCCTATAGCTTTGGAACGCTGGTGGTCTGTCTGCCTTCTCTGTCTTTTAATTAAGATTGGATCCTATTCTTCCCAATCCTGAATCACACTGACAACTACTGAACATGGCTTCTGACAGTTTATACCTATTTATAATTAGTTATTTGTGATTCTTGAACATGCAAGTATTTTTCAATGTGCAATGGGCATCTTGACTGTGCTCCTTAGGAGATCCCTGCCTACCAAACCTGGTGATGAAGTTGCTATTCTTCATTTTGTTATTGCACAGCTGGATCAAGACTGGCTGTAGAACTTTGGGAAAGTCGAACCTTGTGCTTCAGCTTCCTTACTTATAAAGTGGGGAGAATAAGAGTATCTTGCTTGTTTGGTCACTTGAGAAATAAATGAGTTAATATAAGGGAGGTGCTTAGAAAAGCATATAGTGATTGCTGTGTAGACGTAGCCACTAATAACAATATTACTGTAGTTTGCATCAGTACTTCAGATCCCATCAAAACTATTTGATTAGTTTCACTTAACTCTTCATATTTATTATATGTCCGAATGTCACAAAATAAGTCTCTTTTATATTTGTTTTTATAATCTAGATTGACAATTTTGTAGGAAGAATTAGGAAATTGATCATATTTATATATTCCATTTAAGGAACTTGAAATTTGCTTTCGATAGTCAATTTTTATCTCAAGTTTCCTACTTTATAACCTTGGACAATCAAACATATCTATGCTTTCTTTTTTTTTTCTCATTCACCCACGTTGTATCACTCCTCCTATCCCACATTACTACCTAGTCAAATAAAAAATCCTGGGTCAGCAAAATCCTCTTAGGAAGCAGTTTCAAAAAACATCTGGTATTAATCACAGATGCTCTTATGGGTTTTAACCACAGCTCCATAAAACTTCAGAATTTTTCAGACAAAATGCTGTCCCCAAGACTGCTTTGCACTTCAGCTTATATGAGAGTACACTTTCTTTATGTAATTCCCCATCTGTATTAGAATTAATGTCTCAGATTTGAAATAAGTTTTTTATAATTGATATTTTTACCAGATACCAAGCAGTGTTTACATAAGAATTGGATATCCTGAAGAATAATGAAGCCAAGAAGCCCATGAGCTTATCTTCATTCAGTACTGTGGATTTTATCTGTTGAACATAGCTCTGATTATTATTCTTCTAAAAATTCTATTTACATATAAATATAAATGCATATGCACATACACCTTGGTAATTGCTTATGTACTTAAGCAATTCTGATCTATATGAAGAAGAAAAGAAAAAAGTAGAAAATCAGGATGAATAATCTTGGCAGCTATGTAACAAATGTGTGGTTTTGTTCATGAAGACAAATGACTAATTTGTATATGGTGTTGTGAAAAACGGATAGCCAAATGGCAGAACAAAAGGGTCTATAGCTGAAACCATAAACCAATATGAATAAGTAAAATATTTATATGTAAAATATGAAGCCCTACTAATATAAGGGGAAAACATGAGGACCTTTATGATCTTGAAATTGAATATAACTACAACCCCAAAACTGGAACCCATACAAATCAGTTACTTTAGAAATAATCAGTACAGAAAAAAAAAATTAAAGGAAAGATGAAAAATTATTTGTAATTAATAATACAGAAAGAGAAAATATGACTAAGGTTTTCTAGAAGTCAAAACAAAATTTAAACCAATACAAAAAAGACAGATATTTAATATAAGAAAATGTAAAATAGTTATTTCATATAGAAAATTATATCTAACATTAGGATCCTATTAGAAATTCAAATTAAAGCAACAGTAGTTAAACATTTTTTGAACTGGTTTTCTATCTGCTGGATTGTTAAGCATCTGTAAGCTTAACACATACTACTGGCATGGTTATCAGTAGCAAAAAACATTCTTATATGTTGCCTGTGGGAATGTAAACAATACATTCCACATGTAGGACAATTTTGAAAGTATAATTAGTAAAACAATGTACACACTTTGACCCAGCCATGTCTTATTGTAGGAATTTATTGCAATTCTGTAATTGCATATGTATAAAATAATGTTGGCTCAAACATTTTCACTTAACATTATTTTCATGTCAGAAATAATTTAAATTCCCATGGTGTTTGATGGTTAAGCCAATTAAAGTATGCTCATAAAATGGAATGCTTTCTGACTCTAATAATTGAAAAAAAAGGAATAGAGTAACTCACTATAAGGAAATGAGGAAAAGCGTTCAAGCTATATAGTTTAAAAATTTGCTATGCAGTATATAAAATATAATAACATAATGCAAAAATGTATAATGAAATGTGTTTTAGTATATGCACCCATATATATAGAAAGAACCTCTGGAAGGAAGAATATATATTATTAAAAGTGATACATGACAATTAGTTATATGAGCATAGAGATGAGATGAAAACTTTTCACTATATAATTTGTATATGTTTTTGATTTATGACAGTTTAAATGCACTACGTATTTAAAAATAAATTAATTGAATTATAAAATGTTTAATTAGGAAAGTATCCCTTTGAGAAATTCAAAATAAAAATTATATTTATGTAGCTTATCTTTCAAACCACTTATAACACTATTAATTTTATTTATTATCTGGGTAGAGTGAACCTTTTGACCTCTGAATTTAATTTTTTTGAAATTCACCTTTGGTTGTATCCAGCTGAGTTATAAAATCTTAATTCCTCACTGAAATAGGCTCAGGATTTATCTGTCATTTTTATTTCAATAGATAGCAAAATAAGACCCAGGAAGATTACATTTGCATAATGTTGGAAAGCAAAGTAGTAGGAGAAAACACACTAAATTTTCTATTTTTTAACTTCCAACCATTATTCCCTTAATGATGATGAATTCTATTACATTACACTATTATTTCTTATATGTTCTATTTCACTTTTAAGAGCTTCTGTTTTATTATTTTGTAAAAGCCTTGAACTGGCTTTTCTTTGAGGACAACAATGTTAGCAAAATAGAATGTGAAAGTTTCAAATTAAGATTTATTAACATCTATTTTAGAGTATCCATTAATATTTAGAATATAATATTAATATTTAATTTTCTTCTAATTTATTGTTAGACAGCAAAAGTCATCCTTGTAAAGGAAATTTATTTTCTAATATGAGAATTCTTTGAAAATAGAATGCCACTTTGTCTACTGTACAAAGTCATGAAAAGAAATTAATATTATCAAGGCATTTTATAGTTTAAAAAGATTTTAAGTTCTCAATATCATAATCATCTAAGATGAGAATATGGACTTTTCTTCCTAAAATCTAAATATAATGTCAATTGGAAACTAATAATTATCTTAATCTACAAGTGAAGGCAACACACTGATATTTTCTTCTTTAAAATATTTTACCCCATTCCTAACAATCTGTTTGTTTGTTGCTCTGACATCTTACTAGCTATTTAAGCTTGTCATCCTTATTTGTTCACTCTAATCTCTCATCAAGCAATTAATCTTTATTTTCATTGCAGTACCACTTTGAACAATTCACCTCTTTTCAAACAAATTGGTTAATTAAATCTTGAAATATCACTTTGTAGTATCACTTCCAAATTCAAGAACTTCCAAGAGCTCACCATTGTGTGGGTGTGGAGGAGATTTTTATTTATTTATTTATTTATTTATTTATTTATTTATTTATTTATTTATTTTATGGAGTATCCTCTTATTGCCCAGGCTGGAGTGCAATGGCACTATCTCGGCTCACCACAACCTCCACCTCCTGGGTTCAAGTGATTCTCCTGCCTCAGCCTCCAGAGTAGCTGGGATTACAGGTGCATACCACCATGCCCGGCTAATTTTGTATTTTCAGTAGAGACAGGGTTTCACCATGTTGGCCAGGCTGGCCTCGAACTCCTGACCTCAGGTTATCTGCCCACCTTGACCTCCCACAGTGCTGGAATTACAGACATGAGCCACTGTGCCCAGCCATGAGATCAAATATTTCATAGCCAAATCTTGATTCAAAACCTATTTACTAAGCATCTAACCATGTTCAAGGTCTACCCATACTTATTTACCTGATTCTCAATAGTTATCTTTCCATAAGCTGGAAGTTTAATCTATATTCAAATACTGAACATAGATGATTTAGGGCAAATATTCCTGTCTTAGATTCCTCCTTCTGTTTATTTTTTAAATTGGAATAATAAGCATTCCTTTTTACCTCACTAGATGTTAGGATTAAGATAGAATAACACATGTAACATACTTTAGAAATACAATTGGCATTAGGAAGTACTCTGATTTATTAGCTATTTTTTATTACCTTCTTTTTTGAAGTGTCAAAGTTGTGTTTGATTTCTCCCTTAGGTTCCTTTGTGTCTTATGTGTAAGGTATCATTCCTTCTTCTCTTTATTTATTAAAATTCTATTCTTTTTTGATAACATATTTTAAGTGCCTTCTTTCTGGTATATACTTCTCTGTGTACTTCAACTAGATATCTAATGGCATTGGACTGAAAATTATACTTAACTTTTAGTTAATTTAATTTAACTTCTTAGGAGTAGTGATGATGTTTTTAGTTATTTGATTTCATCTAATGTCTGAGTACTCAGACATCTTTCAGAACTAGACTATTAGAATCAATAAAATAACAATTTTTTAAAATGTGTTATGTACCCGTTTCATGGACTCAAGTTTTAAAAAGTTATAACCTTTAATCTTTATCACTCTTTCAATCAAAATATCTTTCTATTTTTACATGAAATTCATTGAATCTCCTTTAAATACAGGAATCCTTACCCTGTATGGTATTAGATGTGTGGTATTATTTCTGAGGTTTCTGTACTGCTCCATTAGCCCATATATCTGTTTTTGATACCACTACCATGCTGTTCTGGTTACTGTAGCCTTGTAGTATAGTTCAAAGATAGGTAGTGTGATGCCTCCAGTTTTGTTCCTTTTGCTTAGGATTGTCCTGGCTATGTGGGGTCTTCTTTGATTCCATAAGAAATTTAAAATAGTTTTTTCTAATTCTGTGAAGAATATCAATGGTCGTTTTATGGAAAAAGCATTGAATCTATAAATCACTCTGGACAGTATGACCATTTTCATGATATTGATTCGTCCTAGACATGAGGATGGAATATTTTTGCATTCATTTGTGTCCGCTCTTATTTCCTTGAGCAGGGGTTTGTAGTTCTCCTTGAAGAGGGCCTTCATATCCCTCGTTAGCTGTATTCTTAGGTATTTTATTCTCTTTGTAGCAATTGTAAATGGAGTTCATTCATGATTTGGCTCTCTGCTCGCCTATTGTTGGTGTAAAGGAATGCTTGTGATTTTTGCACATTGATTCTGAATCCTGAGACTTTGCTGAAGTTGCTTATTAGTTCAAGAAGTTTTGGGGCTGATGTGATGGGGTTTTCTAAATATAAAATCATGTCATCTGCAAACAGAGACAACTTGACTTCCTCTATTCCTATTTGAATACCCTTTACTTCTTTCTCTTGCCTGATTGCCCTGGCCAGAACTTCTAATACTATGTTGAATAGGAGTCGTGAGAGAGGGCATCCTTGTCTTGTACCAGTTTTCAAAGGGAATGTTTCCCACTTTTGCCCATTCAATATGATATTGGCTGTGGGTTTGTCATAAATAATTATTATATTGAGATATGTTCCATGAATACCTACTTTACTGAGAGTTTTTTTTAACATGAAGGGATGTTGAATTTTATCAAAGGCATTTTCTGCATCTACCAAGGTAATAATGTGATTTTTGTCATTGGTTCTGTTTGCGTGATGGATTGCATTTAATGATTTCCATATGTTGAAGCAGTCCTGCATCCTAGGGATGAAGCTGAATTGTTTGTGGGGGTAAGTTTTTTGATGTGCTGCTAGATTCATTTTGCCAGTATTTTACTGAGGATTTTCCCATTGAAGTTCATCAGGGATATTGGTCTGAAGTTTTCTTTTTTTGTTGTGTCTCTTCCCAGTTTTTGTATCAAGATGATGCTGGCTTCATA
Organism: Piliocolobus tephrosceles; assembly: GCF_002776525.5. Classification (NCBI taxonomy): domain Eukaryota; kingdom Metazoa; phylum Chordata; class Mammalia; order Primates; family Cercopithecidae; genus Piliocolobus; species Piliocolobus tephrosceles. The sequence continues at coordinate 65,602,461 of NC_045439.1, read as the reverse complement.
AAATGAGTTAGGGAGGAGTCCCTCCTTTTCAGTTGTTTGGAATAGTTTCAGAAGGAATGGTACCAGCACATCAGAGTGAACAGGCAACCTAGAGAATGGGAGAAATTTTTTTCAATTTACCCATCTGGCAAAGGTCTAATATCAACACTTTACAAGGAACTTAAACATAGTTACAATAAAAAACCATCAAAAAATGGTCAAAGGATATGAACAGACACTTCTCAAAAGAAGACATTTATGTGGCCAACAACCACATGAATGAAAGCTCAACATCACTGATCATCAGAGAAATGCAAATCTAAACCACAATGAGATACCATCTCACTACAGTCAGAATGGCGATTATGAAAAATCAGGAAGCAATAGATGCTGGTGAGACTGGAGAAATAAGAACACTTTTACACTGTTGGTGGTAAAGTAAATGAGTTCAACCATTGTGTAAGACAGTAATGTGATTTCTCAAGGATCTAGAACCAGAAAGACCATTTGATCCAGCAATCTCATTACTTGTTATACAACCAAGGGAATATAAATCATTCTACTATAAAGACACATGCACACGTATGTTTATTGCAGCACTGTTAACAATAGCAAAGACATGGAACCAATCCAAAGCCCATCAATGATAGACTGGATAAAGAAAATGTGATACATATACACCATGGAATACCTTGCAGCCATAGAAAGCAATGAGATCATGTCCTTTGTAGGGACATGGGTGAAGCTTGAAGTCATCATCCTCAGCAAACTAACAAAGGAAAAAAAAACTTAACACATGTTCTCACTCATAACACGTGGACAGAGAGAGGGGAACAACACAATCTATGGCCTGCTGGGGGTTGGGGTTTGACAGAGGGAACTTAGAGGATGGGTTAATAGATGCAGCAAACCACTATAGCACACATATACCTATGTAAAAAACCTGCACTATCTGTACACGTATCCCCATTTTTTAGAAGAAATTAAAAAAATAAAAAAAGAAAAGCGTATACTATTCAGTTTTTAAAAATAATGAAATCTTGTCATTTGCAACAACATGGTTGGACTTGAAGATTATTATGTCGAATGAGGTAAGCCAGGCACAGAAAGACAAACTTTACATTTCTTCACTTATTTGTGAGAGCTAAAAATTGATAGTTGAACACATCGAGATAACCAGTAGAATAATGGTTACCAGAGCCTGGGAAAGGTAGTTGGTGGGTGGGTATGTAGGGATGCTCTATGGATACAAAAATATAATTAGATAGGAATAAGATCTACTGTTTGATAGCATAATGAGTTGACTATAGTCAATAATACTGCATTGTACATTTAAAAACAACTAAGAGAGTATAGTTGGATTATTTGTAACACAAAGAAAGGAAAAATGCTTTAGGTGCTGGATACCTTATTTACCCTGATGTGATTATTATACATTGTATGCCTGTATCAAAATATCTCATGTACCCCATAAATATATATACCTACTTGGTACCCACAAAAATTAAAAATTAAAAATTAAAAATAAATTAGAAAATTTAAAAGGATTGAAGTTCTACAAAATATATTTCCTAAGAACAATGTAATTAAATGATAAATCATCAACCAGAAGAAATTTGTGAAGTTCAGATACACAAAAATTAAACCAAACAATTCTAAATTACCAATGGGTCAAAGAAAAAAATGAGGAAAATTAAGACATGGTTTGAGATGAATGGGAAAAAAATAAAAAGAAAAAAACAAAAACAAGAGATACCAAAATTTATGAGATGCATCTAAAGCAGTGAACAATGCTCACAGGTGAATGTAGACCAGGAAATGCCTACATTTAAAGAAGCCAAGCACAGTCTGGATGGACTTATGTCTTATGTCTGTAATTCCAGCACTGTCAGTGACCAAGGCAAAAGGATCTCTTGAGTCCAGCAGTCAAGCACCATTTTGGGCAGCATGGTGAGACCCTATTTCTACCCCCCATGCAAAAAAAAGAAGAAAACTAAAAACTGGGTGTTTGGATGTATGCCTTTAGTTATAGTTGCAGCTACTTAGGAGGCTGAGGTGGGAGGATCACATGACCCTAGGAGGTTGAGGCTACACCGAGCTGAGATCTCACCATTGCACTGCAGTTTGGGCAACAGAGTGAGAACTCATCTCTAAAATAATAACAACAACAATAATAATAATAATAATAATAATAATAATAATAATAATAATAATAAATAAGTAATAATAATGATAATGAATTCTAAAAGGAAGAAAGCTCTCAAATCAATAACTTAAATTTATTCCTTAAGGAGCTAGGAGAAGAGCATATTAAACACAGCAAATAGCTGGGAAGTCATACTGAAAGCAAAGTATAAATAAATAGAAAACAGAAAAACAATAGACAAACACAGCAAAACCAAAATTTGGTAATCTTTCACTTTATTGACCAATAAAAAGAAATCATGAATTCGATTACAGAAAGACAGAAACAAAACAGAGAAAATCACTACTGATCTTACAGAAATTTTTAAAAAGAATGCTGTGAAAAGCTTATGCAAAAAATTAAATGATTTAGATGAAATAAATAAATTCATAGACAAAAATCATTAAAATTGACTCAGGATGAAATGAAAAATCTAATTAAGCTTATAACAAGTAAAATGACAAAATTAGTATTTTTAAAATTACCCACCAAAAAGGCCTACGTCCCTAATAATACACTTTTGAACTATGAAAAACATTGAAATAATTATGAATGCTAACTTTTTACAAACTCTCTTTTCAAAATAAGATGCCAGAATTACCCTCATACCAAAACCAAACAAAAACATTACAAGTAAATAAATTTTAAACTCTCCTTTATGAATACAGATGCCAAAATCTTGAACACAGCACTTGCAAACCAAAAGCAGCAATATTTTTGCAAAGATTGTACTTCATAACAAAGTCCTATTAATCACAGGCATGCATAATTAAAAGAAAAAAATGCCATCTCAATAAATACAAAAGTAGATAAAGAAACATTTTGGCCAGGTGCACTGGCTTACATCTGAAATTAATCCCAGCACTTTGGGAGGTCAAGACGGGTGGATCTCTTCAGGCCGGGAGTTCAAGATCAGCCTAGCTAAGACGATGAAACATCATCTCTACTAAAAATACAAAATTAGCTGGGCATGGTGGTGTCCCAGCTACTCAGGAGGCTGAGGCATGAAAAATCACTTGCGCCCCTGGGAGGTGGAGGTTGCAGTGAGCTGAAATCTCACTACTGCACTCCAACCTAGGTGACAGAGCAAGACTTTATCTCAAAAAAAGTGAAAATAAATTAGGATAAATCTAATGTCGTTTCAGGATAAAGACCTTCACCAAATAAAGAATAGAAGGGAATTTGTTAAACCTAGTAAAGGACATCTATGAAAAACCCACAGCTAAATTTATATCTGTTGGTGAAAGAATAGTTTCCCTCTAAATCAGGTAAAATATTGAAAAGTCCACTATTTCTCTTTAATTTAGCACTGTATTGGAGATTCTAACTTGAGCAATTTGGTGAGAAAAAATAAGTAAAAGATATCCAGATTGTTTATTTACCCTTACATCAAACTTCGTAAGTTTTGTTATTTAAACATTTTATCTTTTTCATTTGATTGCTCATATTTTGTATGAACTCTTGTTTATATTTTTAATATTTTTAGGCTTATTAGTGATAAGCCAATTTTCATTCCTGACACAGAGTTTTATGCATTTAATCAATAGTACGTCTGTTTGTAGAGACAGATTTTGAGTTTGCTCTTTTCTCTGTTGAGCATTTATTTTTGATTTTATTAAATTTTGTCTTTATGCACTTTCTTCTGCCTCATTTTAGGCTTAATTTACTCTGAACATTTTTTTTTTTTCAGCTTTATACTTAAATAATGGATTTTTTAAAATCATTTTTCTATTCTGACATGTGCTTTTAAGCTACAAACTTCCTCATACAATTAATTGATATCTATTCCATATAATTTAAATTTTCACGGGATTCATGTCAAAATATTTTCTAACTTTCATCAAGCTATCACATTTTACCTATGAATTATATATATGTATATTTGGAACTTTTAGTTATATGTTATTATTTCTAACTCAACTTTACGGTTGTCAGAAAACAAACTGTTTATGATTTCAATGCTTAATGATACTTAGAGGTCCATCACTGGTCAAGCTTGCTAAAATTCCCATATGTATTTGAAAAGAGTGTTTATGTTATTGGTGCAATTTCATATATACATATACATATACAATTTATATGTAACATTTAACAATTTTGAGTGTATTTTATAGACGTTAAAATACATAGATCTTAAATGGTGAGTTTGGCGATTTTTTAACAATTGTGTACTTTATTTAACCACCACACTATACAACATCTAGAACAATTTCATATTTTCAGTTTCCTTATTCCACTTTCCAGACTATCCCCATTCCTTACTATTCCAAGAGACTAATACTTTCTGATATCTAACACTGTGGTTTAGTTTTGCTTGTTTTTGCTTATTTTTGAATTTCATATGAATAATCATCAATGTTTTTGAGTTCCATCAATATTAGTGTATATATCAGTATTTTACTGCTTTTCATTGCTAGGTAATGTTCCATGGTGTTATTATGCCACAGTTCTTTACCCATTCTTATGTCAATGGATATTTGTGTTATTTTTCAAGAAAGGCTTCTTGTGGATAAGATTGATGTGAACATATTTTCTCCAATCATTTCATGTATATATGTTTCAGTTGTCTTGGGCAAACACCTGGGAGTAGAAATGTTGAATATAGGGTAGATGTATATTAAAATTTGTAAGAAACTGGTCATCATTTTTCAAGGTACCTATGATACTTTACACTCCCAACTTGTACAAAAGTGTTACTTGCTCCACATCATTGCCAATATTTGTAATTATTTGTCATTATTTTTCTTTACAATTTAGCTATTCTTGGAAGAAATGTTGTCTTTTGTTTTGTTTACTTTTATTGTAGCTTTATGTGAGTCCTTTATAGCTTCTGGATATGTACCCCTCATGAAAGATATATATAGTAGACATTTTCTTCTAAATGGTTACGAGCCTTTTAATTTTCTTAATGATGCTTTTTGGAAAGCATATGTTTTTAACTTGGTAAAGACAGTGTATCAATTTTTTTTTTCTCAATTTTCACAGTACAAATTGTGGTTTTTGTCTTCTCTTTAAGAAATATTTGTCTATTTCTAAAATGGAAAAGCTCTTAAATTTTTTTCTTCTATAATCATTATTATTGTAGCTTTCATGTTTAGTTCTATGATATACATCAAACAAGTTTCTCAGTGTAGAGTTATCTACAGCTTAAAGTTTATTTTTTTTTCTTTAGATATCCACTGGAACCATAATATGTGTCATATAAATTTTATTTCCTCATTCAGTTGCTTTTGGTAACTTCGTTAAAAATCAATTAACTATATGTGTGTGCATTTATTTGTGGACTTAATTTCCTATTTCACTGATGAATTTTTATATTCTTATTCAAACGCTATACAATCTTGATTATTTAAGTTTAGAGTAAGTCTTGAGATCAAATAGTGCAAGTGTTTTTTAAATAATGTCTAAATATTTTTGAAAGTTGCTCTGTCTCTTAGGTCATTTGCATTTCAATATAACTTTGAAAAATCAGTTTGGCAGTTTCTATAATAAACACTGCCTGAATTTTGAATGAGAATGCATTGAAGTTATATATTGCTGTTGGCATAAAAGATAGTTTAAAACATAGTTTAACAATATAGAGTCTTCCACTTGCTTTTATTATAGCACCTTTCTTTGGCACACATTTTACTCAACGTATTTTGTAAACTCCAAAATACATGTTATGTTTCTGCATTTAATTAGGTATGTTTTATTTTAAGTCAACAATGTTTTGGGCATTTGAATGTAGTGATTTTGTATATATTTTATTAAATTTTTTTGTGGACTTTTTTCTTTGCTGTTATTGAACTTATATTTAAATTTCATCTTCCAATTGTTCCTTTAACATGTATTGAAATGCTATTGATTTTTACATATTAACTTTGTATTCTGTGATTTTTTTGTTAGGTTTTATAAAGTTTTTTTGAATGCCATTGTCATGTTTTCTGAGAATAATAACTCTTTTTTCTTCTTTTCTGATCTTTATAACTTTTCTTTGTCTCGCTTCATTTGTCTTGCTTAGACTTCCATATACTGTTGATTAAAAATGGAAAGAATAAATGTTGGCTTTGTTTACATCTTGGGGAGAAAGCGTTCAGTGTTCTCCATTGGTTTAATGTTAGCCCTTTATGAGTTGCAGACCACTTCAGTTCCCTTTACCAGACTTAAGGATTTTCTTTAAATAGTAGTTGCTGAGATATTCTATCATGTTTGAGTCTTAATTTTGGTATTTTTTTTCTACAGCTATTGAGATGTTTGTATATGCTTTTTGCTTATTAATACAACGAAATATACCAATTTTATTATTTTAATGGACATGTAGTTTAATTTAATGTTTTATATATGTGTACAATGTGCAGTGATTAAATAAAAGCTATGAACATATACATCATCTCATTTACTTGATATTTTTTGTGGAGATACATTTGAAATTTACTGTTAGTTATTTTGAATTATACAATATGTTATCATTGAATGTACTCACACTGCTGTGTAAATCTCAAAATTTATTCCTTCCATTAAGCTGAAACTTTGTATCTTTTGACCAATGACTCCTCAGTCCCTTGCTCCCCAACCGTTCATCCTCTAGTAACCATAATTCTACTCTCTCTTTATATGAATCCTACTGTTTTTAGATTATATATATATATAAATTCTACAAATTGTGCAGTATTTTTCTTTCTGTGCCTTCCTTATTTAACTATGCGTAACGTTCTCTAGATTCATCCATGTTGTCCCAAATAACAAAATTTTGTTGTTTTTTATGACTGAGTGGTATTCTTTTCTGTATATGGGCATACCTTGTATGTATTGCATTTTATTTTGCTGTGTTTCACAGATATTGCTTTTTAAGAATTGAAGGTTTGTGGCAACTCTGTGTCAGGCAAGACTATTAGTGCCATTTTTTCCAATAGTATGTGTTCACTTCATTTCTCTGTGTCACATTTTGGTAATTCTTACAATATTTCAAACTTTTCATTATTATTGTGTCTGTTATGGGAATCTGTGGTCAATGATATTTGATGTTACTACTGTAATTGTTTTGGGGGACCAAAAACATTCCTGTACAAGATGAGGCCAATTAATAACTCTACAATGCCTACTAAGTGTTTGAGTAAGAGAAAAGTCCCATGTCTCTCACTATAAACCAAAAACTTGAAATGACTAAGCTTAGTAAAAAAGGCATGTTGAAAGCTGAGATAGGCCAACAGCTAGACCTCTTGCACCAAACAGCTCAGTTGTAAATACAAAAGTTATTGAAGGAAATTAAAAGTGCTACTCTACTGAACACACAAATAATGAAAAAGCACAACAACCATATTGCTGATATGGAGAAACTTTTAGTGGTTCAGACAGAAAATGAAACCAGCCACAGCACATTCTTAAACCAAAGCCTAATCCAGAGCAAAGCCCTAACTCATGTCAATTCTATGAAGACTGAGAGAGGTAAAGAGGCTGCAGAAGAGAAGTTTGAAGCTAGCAGAGATTTGCTCATGAGGCTTATGGAAAGAAGGTGTCTCTGTCTCCATAACATAAAAGTGCAAGATGAAGCCAAAGTCTTGTTGTAGAAGACCTAGACAAGTTATTCAGAGGACCTGGACAAGATATTGAATTAAAGTGGCTACACTAAATAGCAGATTTTCAATGTAGACAAAACTACCTTCTATTGGAAAAAGAGGTCATCTTGGACTTTCATAGCGAAAGAGGAGAAGTCAATGCCTGCCTTCAGTTTTTCAAAGGACAGGCTGAATCTCTTGTTGAGAGCTAATGCAGCTGGTGACTTGAAGTTCAAGCCAGTGCTTAGTTATCATTCTGCAAATCCTGAAACCGCTAAGAATTATGCTACATCTACTCTGCCTATACTCTATAAATGGAACACCAAAGCCTGGATTGTATCACATTTGTTTAAGCATGGATTACTGAATATTTCAAGCCCAGTATTCACACCTACTGCTCAGGAAAAAGGATTCCTTTCAAAATATTGCTGCTCATTGACAGTACACCTAGTAACCCAAGAGCTCTCATAGAGATGTACAAGGAGATTAGTGTGATTTCCATGCCTGCTAACAACAACATGCCATTCATGGATCAACGAGTAATTTCAGATTTCGTTATTATTTGAGAACTGTGTTTCATAAGACTGTTGCTGCCATAGATAGTGATTTCTCTGATGTATCTGGGCAAAGTAAGTTTAAAAGCTTCTGGAAAACACTCACCATTCTATATGTCATTAAAAACATTAATGATTCATTGAAGGAGGCCAAAATATAACTTTGACAGACATTTGGAGTTTTGATTCCGACTTTCATGGACAACTTTGAGGGGTTCAAGATTTCAGTGGAGGAAGTAACTGAAGATGTGATGGCAATAGCAGGAGAACTAGAATAAGTGGAGCCTGAAGATGTGACTAAATTGCTGTGATCTCATGATAAAACTTGAATGGATGAGGGGATGTTTCTTACGGATGAGCAAAGAAGATGGTCTTTTCAGATGAAAAGTACTCTGATGAAGATGCTGTGAACATTGTTGAAATGACAATGGATACAGAATGTTACATAAACTTAGTTGATAAAGCAGTGGCATGGTTTGAGAGCATTGATTCCAACTTTGAAAGAAGTTCTGTCGGTAAAATTTTATTAAGCAGCATTACATGTTACAGAGAAATATTTTGTAAATCCCAAGAGCCAAATGATGTGGCAAAATTCATTATTGTCTTAGTTTAAGAAATTGCCACAGTCACTTTACCCTTCAGCAGCTACCTCCCTGATCAGCCTGCAGACATCACAGTCAAGGCAGACCTTCCACCAGCAAAACACCTATGACTCTCTGAAAGATCAGGTTATTGTTAGCATTTTTAACAACAAAGTATTTTTTTAAGTAAAGGACGTGTATTCTACTCCTGGACATAGTGCTGTTACATAATGCTATTACACTTAATAGACTACATACAGTATAGTGTAAATAAAAGTATATGCAATGGGCAATCAAAAAGTGTTCATGAGACTTGCTTTATGTGATATCCACTTCATTGTAGTGGTCTGGAGCCACACCCAAAATCTCTCTGAGGTATGCCTGAATATATACATTTCATATATATACATTTTGAATGTATACATATATATACATGTATACAGAAAATATACATTTTCTGTATCTATTCATCTGTTGATGGAAACTTAGGTTGATTCTATATATTGCCTATTGTGAATAATGCTACAATCAATGTGGGATTGTGAAGGGGTGGCCTGCCCCTCCACACCTGTGGGTGTTTCTCGTTAGGTGGAACAAGAGACTTGAGAAAAGAAATAAGACACAGAGACAAAGTATAGAGAAAGAAAAGCGGGGCCCAAGGGACCAGCACTCAGCTTACAGAGGACCCACGCCGGCACCGGTCTCTGAGTTCCCTTAGTATTTATTGATAATTATCTTTACCATCAAAAAGATAAGGGAGTGGCAGGACAATAGGATCATTTTAGGGAGAAAATCAGCAGTAAGACATATAGATAAAGATCTCTGTGACATGAATAAGTTCAAAGGAAAATGCTGTGCCTTGAGGTGCATATGCAAACATCTCCATAAACCTTTTAGCAGCATTGCTCCAGCAAGTCCCACCTTATTCCTAAAGGCAATTTTCTCCTTGCTCAGTAAACAAAGCATACAATTGGGTTTTATGGAGATGTTCCATTGCCCAGGGACGGGCAGGAGACAAATGCTTTTCTCTTACTTGAGATTAAGAGAATGGTGATGACCTTTAACCAGCAAGCAGCCTTTAGGCACTTGTTTAACAAAGCACATCCTGCACAGCCCAAAATCCTTTAAACCTTAAGTCACCACAGCACATGTCTCTTGCAAGGACAAGGTTGGGGGTAGGGTCACAGATTAACAGCATCTCAAATACAGAACAAAATGGTGTCTCTTATGTCTGCTTCCTTCTATATAGACACAGTAACAGGCTGATCTCTCTTTCTTTTCCCCACAGGAGTGCAAAAATCCCATAAGCATGTTGGTATCTATTCATTTGGATATATTCTCAGAAGAGCAATCGCTGGATTATATTGTAGTTCTAAGTTTAGATTTTGAGGAACCTCCATACCATTTTCCACAATGGACAAACTAATTTATATTCCCACTAACAGTGTCCAAGGAGTCCCTTTTTCCTGCCTTCATGCCAACACTTATTATCTTTCATCTTTTTGAGAATAGCCATTCTAACTGGTATGAGGTGACATCTCATTGTGGCTTCAATTTGCATTTCTTTAGTGACTAATGATGCTGGGCATGTTTCATGAACCTGTAGGCATTTGCATGTGAAATTCTGAAAAGTGTTCACCACATTGTTCATAGTCTAATCAGGTTATTTGTTTTCTAATGACATGCCTACCTTGAATCCCTGGACTAAACAACAAATAGTGATAATATTGTATTCAACATATTAATATTTTGTGCACAGTTTTTGTATCTTTCAATTGTTAATCTGCACTTTTGATATTAGTAGTATTCTTATTAGGTTTTGGTATGAGAGTTATGATAACTGATTTGTTTTTCTAAGACCACCAGAGCGGGCACAAAAGAACCAGCCGGTAGGCAAGGCTAGGAGCAAAACTGCAAATTTATTTTTGGTCACCTAGCTTCAGGGGAATGAAGGTGGGTAGGGAGAGGTCTGTCCGCCTCCGGCAAAGTAGGCTGACAGAGTCCCCCAGCGGGGCTCTGGGTGGGGTTCCTGATACAGTCCCGACATCCCGACAGGAGCCGGGGCTGGGCAACCTCGCGGTGTCCATCCAGAGCGGCTTTTCTAGGAGTGGGAGGGCAATAGGCGGGGCACGGGCGTGTGGGGGCGTTCGGTAGGTGCGACCAGGTAAATCTTGGTCTCTTCGGATTGACGTCACCTGGCGCATGCCCAGTTGGTCTGCCCTCTCCCTGGGCGCTGGCTGCATTTTCGCGCGCGGGAAAAGTTGGTGAAGAAGAACCCGGAAGTGCGCCATCCTGTCTCGGTTCGTCCAAACAATAACCTCCTAAAACTTGTTAAGTATATTTTTATTTAGTATTTTTAATGTAATTTTATAGATATCATTATTTCTTTCTTATAGATAGGTTTGATAAATTCACATATGAAGCCATCTGGGATAGAATTTTATTTGCAGGAAGATTTTTCTATCCTTGCTTGAGTTTTATCAGTTGTATTAATATTTTCAAGAAATTAAATTTTGCTTTTTAATTTTTAAATTACTTTCTTTTGTTTCAAAATAATACATGGTTACTATGTTTGCTTTACAAATCAATAATCTTAAAATTATTCAAATCAGAAGTGGAAGTTAGTTTAATAATTTTGTTTCAGTACTTTATAATTACCGTTAGATGTGTTAAAATATGCCATCATAATCATGAATTTGTCCATTTCTTTGAGTTCTGTCAATTTTTGATTAAATATTTTGAGACTCTTATTTAAAACAGATATTTTGTTAATTTTAATATATTTCATGTGGATTGACTCGCCCATATTAAGTTTACCTTTTTATTGAGAGTTTTTGTATTTAACTGTATTAACTCTGATATGAATATAGCTTCACTGCTGTTGTTTCTTGTTTCCATCTATTTATTTTCAACAGTCCTATGTACTCCTACTTAAGGTATAACTATTACAAATAGCATATGCTAGTCTTTAAAAGAATGTCTTTCTATTTAAATGAAATAATGGTGTGTATACATTTTATGTAGTTGATAATGTATTTATCCAATTTTATTTTATATCATAGATATAGTGAATTATTAAAATATTTTTAGAAATTAAAAAATATGATGAGAGTTGTAGAAGAAGTAGGCTATGTCACCAATGAAGGCAAGGGATGAGGTAGAGAAATCAGTTAGGAGATTGTCAGAATTAATACGTTTGAGATGTTGTTATCCTAGAAAATTATAGAGACTGGGGGAAAAATGAACAGAATCCTGCATGTGAAGGGGATAGTTGTAAACATTTTATTTTAAAAAGGGAAGGGTTATAGATTTACACTTAGATGCTGGACAAATTTAAGAAATGTGTAAAGCAACAAAATCCTATAAAAATATAGGGAAGGAATCAAAGATTACAGGAGAACCTGGATATTTTGCATTCAGAAATCCTTCCTCCCGGACTAGATGATTTATATTATCAAATACGATAAAGCCTTCTTTTCACTGAAGTGTGGTCCTAGAACAAGCAGCATTCACTTTCTCTAGGAGCTTGTTTTAAATGTGAAAATTTAGGCACTGCTCCAGGCATACTATAGCAGATTTTACATTAAATAATTGCCAAATGATGTTTTTTACACATTAATTTTGAGCAGTGTATGGAACAGTGGTTCTCTACCTTATTTGCATATTAGTATAATCTGGGGAGCCTTTAGAAATCCCATTGCCTGGGCCATACCCTAGACTAAATTGGAGCCTGTGGGTTTGGCACTCAGGCGTCTGTATGTTTAAAGCTCCCCAGGTGTTTCTCTTGTGCAGCCAAGGTTGAGATCCAGTGCTGTAGGCACATGGAAGAGAATAAAGCAAAACTAGACAGTTAATAAGAAATCGTGAGGATTTTTAGAGACTGGATTCTAGTCTTTGTTCTTTATTTGAGAGATATTCATTTGTTCCCTATAAATCAATTTTATTTTTGTATATTTCAAAATTGTATTTAGCAATTATTTGTGATTTTTCTGTCTATGGATTGTAATTTAGGAGACACTTAGCAAAATATAATAATGGGTGGTAATCATTGGTATAGGATTAATTTGTGAATGGTAAGAAAATGTGCTGACGATAACTGTTCAGAAATTGAGTAAGCAGTAGTGATCAGAAAATTTAATTATATCAGAAACAGAAAAGCAATCAAAACTGGTTCGCAGAAATAAAAATAGATAAGCCAATAAATTTATGAGAGTGTAAGTTGAGATGAATTTGGGAAAAGACAAAACAGGCAAAGTACATGACAGACTTGTAGAATTTTTTTTTTCATTTTTACCACTACAAGAGTGAGAAGTACTTGATCAGTGCTTCTCAAACATTAACGTACAGATGAATCACCTGGAGATTTTTATTAAAATGAATATTCTTACCTTGTTTGTCTCTGGGGTAGGTTATGAAATTCTACTTTTTAAATAAGATTCTAGGTGATGAAATGCTTTTTCTGTGGGTTCACACTTACTGCAGCAAGGAGCTGGAACCCAGTTATCACTAAAAGTAGTGCAAAGGTCTTGCTGCTCCTGCATCTTTCTTAGTTGCCTTAGTAACTGCATCTTTTCAAGATAAGGCACAACTTATCAAATTCAAATGAAAATGAGATAAACTTCAGTGAGAGCTATAACAACATGTTAAAAGATTATGTGGAAGGAGTTTTGGGGGAGGAATTCCTGAAGTTCATAAAGATAAGACTACTTGAAGAAGAATTTGATTCCTCTCTAAAAACATTAATAGAACTTATTAGCTTAGGAACTTAGAAGTTCAGCAGGACTGTTTTATCTGCAGCTGTCTTTGGTCATAGTCAATATAAAACTCCACATGCTTCACAAATGCATTTACTCATCTGTTTATGTGACACTAATACGCCATGGAAGAGGTTGTTACAGGAAATAGGGTTATTGAGTCAACACCAGACACCAATCAGGAACTGACATTCACTTTACGTGGAGATATCATCAACAGAAAATTTGAAAGTTTAGGTATTCAGAGAGCACTGAAAGAAATACAATAAGAACATTAGAGTTGAAAGTAAAGCGTGCAGGGAGAAAAAGACCCTTTTTTCTGTTTCAAGGATAAACAACTAACACTGGTTGAGGCAAGTGTGTCAGAGGGCTCTTCCATCTTGAGAGAATAGGAGGAGGGGATATCTGCTAAGAATGAGAAAAATAAATGAAGATTTACAGCTCAGGAAAAAATGATCAGTAAAACATTACTAAAGAGCTTTTAAAGCAACATGAAGATCCTGTTTGCCACTAGAAACATGAATTTGTGGTGGGCAAGGTACGTAGTGTTGTGCTGCAGCCCAGGGCAGGTAATGGAGAAGTAGATGATTTTGTGCAGTGGGGGACTTGTGATCACTATAGTAGCAAAGGACGTAATTATGGAGGGGCAGTAAGGGTTACATGACAATAGCGGACATTACTATTAGGAGAAGCACAGGTAGCTAGAAAGTAACAAAAGAGTTCAGTCAATTAGAAATGACTTTAGTTTGAAGTTTTTGATGAATGTAAAGAGGAAAATATGAATGACTTTGTGAGATCTGGGGGCAAAAAACTGTCTGAAATGTTGGGTTTGAAATGCCATATGATGACAAGTTACAAGGCATGGTTATATGAAGTGTAAATGAGTGATAGAGAGTGAATTTGATCATCAATAGCATGAAGGAGAGAAATTTTTTCCTTTTTTAAAAACAGGATGATATGGGGTTTCACAGTGTATTATTAGGGGTAGTATAGATGTCTGCAAGTGTGAGACAGAAAAGAAAAGAGAAAAAGAAAAAAGAAAAGAAAAGATAAAAACATGCAAACAAGTTTTTGAACTTGTTGAGTAGGGAGAAAATGGATCCTAGCTTTGAGGATTTGAAAAGAGGGATATAATCATAAAATCATAGAGTAATAGGTTTGGGAAGAAACTTAGAACTAAAATTGTGCGATACTATAACTTAGAGACGAGGAAGATCATAACCAAGAGAGGAAATTTCTTGTCCAGAAACACTTATCTCTTAGATAATGGTTGAGACTAGAATACAAGATAGTTGACCTCCCTTGTTCTTGGTAATAGTAAAGATGATGGCTGTAGTGATAATGATTTTGAACATAGTGGTGTAGGCATATGTACCAAGAGCTTATTAAGTAAGAAAACTTTGTTCGTAGCTAATACCAAATAGAAAGATAAATGAATGTTTGACTCTAATGCTCCCTCCAAAATGTTAGCTCTGTAAGGACAGGGGTTTTCATCTTTTATTTCTTGATAACATATCTGAGTGAGTTAGTACTCATTATATATTTGCAGAATACATGAATAAACACACGTTTTAAAAATTTAGAATGTGTTGATCAGTTAGATGCTTTTGTAGAACTATAAGTCTGCTAAAGGGAATGTTGTTTTATGAAGCATTTATCACTCCAAGTGTTCACTAAGTATTGATGGACCATCAGAATACGTAACACTTACTCAGCTCATAATATGAACCACATGCTGTACATACATTATTTTTTAATCCTCATAATAACTCTTGAAAGTAATTATTATTATAACATTGGGGACCTAAGCTTGTATTTAAACTGTCAATTTTTTTACTGCTAGAGCTCAGACCAAAAATATATAGTGAACTTATTGGGCAGATGTTATAAAAGATAATTTGTCTGGTACAGACTCTCTTGGGACAGAATACCTCTTTAAACAAAGAAGATGCCGGGCTGAAGTGGGTTCATCACAAAGCATTAATTGGTAAGTGGACATTTCTGATTTGATAGGTAAAAACCTGTCCCTGTCCCTACCCTACCTGCATGAATATAGGTGTGCTTTATGGGCAGAGAAAAAGGCTGCTTCGATAAATGCTGTAATACACAGGGAAATGCAGAATGTGATAGGCAGAGAAACTCTGCCATCTCATTTGACACAGATCACCAAGAGGATTCATTGTTGAGAAGGCTGGGGTGATGGTAACAGCATCATGGATATCAAAGGGAAAAGTGGAGATTAGCACTACTCTGAAAGTTGTGACCTTTTAAACTTGGCCTATGGATAAACAGCATTAGCATCTCCTAAAAGCCTTTCAGAAAAGCAGAACCTCAAGCCCAACCCCTGATTTATTATTCGGAATCTGCATTTTAACAAGCTCCCCATCCTAGCATGAGGAGCACTGATAGGTAGTGCTTTGGCTAAGCATTTAGGTGGAGCAGAACCTCATGGAGCAGTGGCAATATTAGAAATAGGAGACTTGCCCAGGACTAAGCATAGGATTTATTCTGACTATCCTGTACTGATTAGGTAGATGAATACATACCCAATGTGAGCAAATGAGAAAGAATTTAAATAAAATCCTGCTGATTGTTATTAGCATGACTCCATCTGTAAATACAAGTTAGTGAGGCCTAGATAAAGTGAGGTTTTGTCTGTGTTACAAATGAAGGCACCAAGACTGAGAGAAGTTAAGTAGCTTGCTCAAGGTGACACATGCAGGGAATCCATGAAGTGACATACAAGGATGCTGAAGTGAAATACAGTTCACACTTCTAAACTGAATCAATAGGAAGCCACTGGCACAGTACATTGTATGCTTTCTATAATTCTGGTTGTAACGAAAGCAGCTTCTATTCAAGGGCCCAATGTGATTCTTCTTCTTGGTGGTGGTGAAGGTTTTGTTTGTTTGTTTTTTAGAGACAGGGTCTCGCTCTTTCACCCAGGGTATAGGGCAGTGGCACAATCATAGCTCATTACACTCTCAAACTCCTGGGCTCCAGGGATTCTCCTGCCTCAACCTCCCAGATAGCTGGGTCTACAAAAGCATGCCACTGCGCCAGCTAATTTTTAATTTTTATTTTTTTGAGATGGGGTTTTGTTGTGTTGTACAGACTGATCTTGAACACCTGACCTAGAGCCATTCTCCTGCTTGGGCCTCTCAAAGCTCTGGGACTATAGACATGAGCCACTAAACCCAGAATCAATATGTTTTATAAGCATAATCACACTAATTTCTACAATACTTTCTGGAGATATGGCTATACACGACTACTTAAACAATATATATTTTCTGTGTCTCAGTTGAGAGAGAGAAAGAACTTGGTGAAGCAGTACTAAACTCCCTCCTGAGGCTAAAATAGTTCAAAGTGTATTTTTGCCTGTATCTTTTTAAACCATGGCACCCCTTTATCACTTTCAAATTCGAATGTGTGACAATTATTAAAAGATCCTTTTGGTCTCCTGGTAAAAACGAAAGAGGAAAAAAATAAAAATTCAGATTTTATAAACTAGGAATATTTTAAGACTGCTGTGTAGCTATCAGAGTCCGATAATAATGTCTATATTTATCTACAAATGGAATATCGTCATTTAGTTAATTAGAAATTAACCAATTTAATTAATTTAATTCTTCAGTTAATTTCTTCCAGCCCTTTAAATATAGTAATATTTGATGATGGGTTCTAATTTACATACCATGTGCATATGTTATAAGGACAGATTTAGTAAAATTAATGGTTTCTTGAAAAATAGCTTTTTTCTTGGAAGAGAACGTGTTTATAAACAAGCATTGGACTTTTTCCTTTTATTTTTCCTGAGAAAATCAAGACCCATGAAGTGAAAACATTTTGTCAGCTTGTAAAAACCTGCATTAATTATTCCATTCTGCCTATTTAATCAGTTTTCTCAGTTTTCCTTTTAAACTTATTCAATTAAACAGAATGACCTTCAGAGCAATGACAGGTAAGATAGTGGTTCCCCGCCTCCTCCCCCAGCAAAAGTGTTTATTTTAAAAAGGCTGCCACACACATCAGTTTTTGCTCCTTGTTATCTCTCTTTTGGGAGAATAACTATTTATAAATAATTGCTTACAATAATGTGAACATTTCTCAGAGTAAAGGCCCCAGATTTGATGATCATTTCACAGTAACCCTTTGAAAATCAGCACATTTTCCTCCAAAGATGATAGTGTCAGGTGGTACAATAAATGTAATTATTTTATCAGCATTATTGTAACAATTTTGTATCACACCTTGATAGTGTAGATTTGTTTTCTTTGGGGACTTTGACTTTCACGTATCTTATTTTAATGAGACTTAATGCTCATATTTAACAATGTCAAGTAGACCATAAGGATGGAGAAAATCTTCAAATCTCTGTGTCTGACTTGCTTATCACTCCAATCTAGGTAGCTCCATTATTTATCCCAGAATTTTTTACCGTGTTAATATGACCTTCTATATTCTAAACTCAAGGAGATCGTATCTCTACAGAAAGAGGCTGAAGGACAATAATGTTTTTAAAAGAGGTGTGTGGACTAACAGTGGTCAAAATAGACCTTTACCAGTGTCTACTGGATTGCACTTATTTGAATTTAAATTAATGCTTTTTTATCTCCAAATATATTTCAGTAATATGGAGACCATCTTTAGACATCAGCAGCCAGAGCTGTAGTTGGGGAAGTATTTATTACTTCCAGAGTAGCCACGTGATTTCCCTTTCTCTCTTTCCCCTGGCATTGTCTCATCATCTCATTACTTTACTTCTGGCCTTGTATTGCTTGTACCTCGCTTTCAGTGAGAATTTCACCTCCATTTTCTTTTTTCTTTTTCTTTTTTTTTTAATTATACTTTAAGCTCTAGGGCACAAGTTCACGACGTGCAGGTTTGTTACATATGCATACATGTGCCATGTTGGTGTGCTGCACCGATCAACTCGTTAGCACCCACCAACTCATCATTTACATCAGGTATAACTCCCAATGCTATCCTTCCCCCCTCTCCCCTCCCCACAATAGGCCCCAGGGTGTGCTGTTCCCTTTCCAGAGTCCAAGTGATCTCATTGTTCAATTCCCACCTATGAGTGAGAACATGTGGTTTCACCTCTATTTTCTAGGCTTATTGTTATACTTCTCTCTCTCTCTCTCTCTCTCTCTCTCTGTGTGTGTGTGTGTGTGTGTGTGTGTCTGTGAGATATGGGATCTCTCTCCATTGCCCAAACTGGAGCACATTGGCTATTCACAGGCATAATCATAGTATACCAAAGTCTTGAACTCCTGAACCCAAGCCATCCTCCTGCCTCAGCCTCCCAAGCAGGTGGAACTACAGATGCATCCCACCACACCTGGATAGACTTATTTTTATGCTTAACATTATTTTTCCTATCCATGTGTCAAAATATATTATCACTTATTGTACTAGTTGCAGAGGTGTTTCTTAGATTCGTGTTTTTTTGAAAGTGAAGGATCATACCACTTTCCTATTATCATTCCTTAGTTTGTATACAACAGGAAATAAGTGTCTTTTAAAAATATTTTGGGAGAGGAAATAAATAAAAAACCTATTATGTTAGCTGGAATATATTATACATCTCTGGAGAAATAAGCTTATTGTAAGCAATTAGGTTTCTGAATTCTACCTGCTCATCTTCCAAATGCTCTTAAAGAATAAAAGATAAATATGAGATACAGTTTAATGATGTGATGTATGTAGGCTAGTCAGCTGTGTCACTCTCATTAATTATAAGGATAAGTTATTATGTGTTTTGACTGGTTCACTTGTTTGTTTCTAGAAGCACTTAAATACCAGAATGTACCATTTTTCAAAAGGAGAGAGTAACATTTTTTCATATAAATTAACTAATACAATTGCAAATGAGCATCAAAATCTATTTGGTGAAAATGCAAAAAAAAAAAAAAAATCCAAAACTAAACAGTGTAACACACTACTCTGTGCAGTGCTATGGCCTCAGTTGCTTTCTTAGAGACTACAAAGATACTAAAATGACATAAATACTAATGTAATCACAACTGCCATTTCTCCAAGTACCTTATTTTACATTGTGAAAATTCTTGAGGTGACTAAGGTAATTTTTGAATTGTTTTGAGATGATAATATTACAATTTGAAATTATGAATCATATATGAAATAATACATATTACTTTGCATTATAAAATATTGTCAGCAATTATTGTGAAGTGCCATTAATATTTTGGTGATTACTTTTATGTCATATGCACATACACATGAGCGTGTACACAGACAGACATAAAAATGATAGGATCACATAAGACATTGTAGACTGTTTTATGATAGGGTAATACACTTTTCTTTTCTTTTTCTTCTTTGTCCAGATCTTCTATTCTTTATCCATATCGTACTCTATCCCTATCCAAGGTAATCTAGGAATATGTGTATGGTTCCATTTGTCTCATTATGCTCATATGTCATTTACATGGTATTTTATATATAGGATTTACACATTTATAGTAAATGAGCTTTATATAGTTTATAAAATATCCATTTTTCTTTTCTCTGCAATACTAATGTGTTTCATATCCCTCAAACACACCCATACCCCTCACTTACACATATGTTATCACTGTTTGCTTTTGTAAACTTGTGTTCATCGTATACACATTAATCATTAAGCATACCTTGTGGAAATCCTTTCAACTTGACTACTGTGCCTCCAATTTCTTCCTTTTTATCCCATCATAATAAATCTGGTAATAATTGATTCAACCATATGTACATTGATATCGCTTGTGCTGTTTGTTTATTTTTACTACTACAAACATGCTACAATGAAGTTCTGGTACTTTTTCTTTTCTTTTCTTTTTTTTTTTTGAGACAGTTTTGCACTTGTTGCCCAGCCTAGAGTGCAATGGCATGATCTTGGCTCACCTCAACCTGCACCTCCCGGGTTCAAATGATCATGCTGCCTCAGCCTCCTGAGTAGCTGGGATTATGGGCATGTGCTACCACACCTGTACTTTTGTATTTTTGGTAGAGACGGGGTCTCTCCATGTTGGCTAGGCTGGTCTCAAACTCCCGACCTTAGGTGATCTGCCAACCTCGTGACCTCCCAAAGTGCTGGGATTACAGGTGTGAGCCACCATGCGCGGCTATTCCTATACTTTACCCTAAATTTTTATTTATTTTTATTTTTTTATTTTTTATTCTTCAATGGAATAGATTCCCAGGAGAGGGCTTATTGAGTCAAAGATTCTGTTTATATTGTCAGTTTGACTTTTAAAAAGCTTATCAAAATCCACATTCCTTTATTCATATGTATTTCTTCTCATCCAGGCCATCTGTAGTTATTATCAGTCATTTAAATTTATACCAGTCTGTCTGATGGATATCATTTAAAACATTAGTGTTGTTTTAATTTTATATTGAGCTCCTTTTTATGTGTTTGTGGGCTTTTGTTTTGCTTTCATATGATTTTTTTTTTTTACTTTTGTTAAGTAGAGCTAGATTTAGTTGCATTAAGCAAAACACTCTAAATAATAGTATGTAAAGCCATATAGAAAGTAAGTTTCTGTTATAAAAGAGATCTAGAGGTTAGCAGTGCATATATTGGTGGCTTTCTAATATAACCTGGGTCCTGGGTCCAGTCTGTGTTCTGTTGTGCTTAGTATCTTCTACTTGATCCATGAAAATGGGCTGGAACTTTAACCATTAAATTTACATCCCCGGCATCTGGAGACAGGAGGAGGAGAAGGAAGTGCACTTGCTCCCTCCCTTTAAAATAAATCTTCCTTAAATGCAGAAATTTGTTCTGCCTGCCTGTATAGTATTGACTGGAAGGTAGGTACTGTCACAAATAATTACAATAAAGTTTGTGAAGTATAGTGTTTTACATTGTTGGAAGAAGGCCTGCCTTAAATGCAATTTTATCTTACTAAGATGGAAGGCAAGAATATACATTAGAAGGTCAGAGGCATTCTCTTCCATGCTTTTCCATTTCCTACATTACTATGAGATTATTTGTTTTATTTATTAAATTTTGGGTACTACCTGCTACTGTCAAATCTGTCTTTTTCCTCTAAGTTTTCTGTACTGGTTAAGGATTCTTCCCAAGTCATTGAATGAATGTGAAAATATCATGTTTCTAAGATTGTATATTGCTTTATTTTGCATGTTTAATCATTCTTTATATATTTTTACAAATAATGTGATGAAATGATTTAAATTAGATTTCGTCTGTATGGCTGTTAGGTATGTTGGCATTAGTAAATGATGAAACTCATCATCCTTTTCTCACTAAATTGAAATATGATCCCTGTCACTTACTTTACTTTTATATATACCAAAATATACTTCTGAGCTTTCTCTCTTAATCTGTTTTCTATTATTCTGTCAGTACAATACTAATTTAAACTAATTATTTTCAAGTGTTAGCAAAGTAGAGCACATTGACAAATGCAACCCCCTGCTTGAGGTTTGTAAATAAAGTTTTGTTGGAACCTACCCATGCCTCTGGTCATTTGCATATAATCTATGGCTGCTTTTGGACTACATTGGTAGAGCTCAATGGTTATATATAGCCACAAAGACTAAAATATTAACTGTTAATTCATTTACACAAAAGTTTATAGGCCCCTAAATGACTAATTGAGGGTAGGTATTGACCTAATTAAAGGATGTTCAAAAACTAAATACCTGCTGATTAAATATCTATACGTTAACTGTTTTGAGCAATAAATAAGATGGCATATATATGCCAATACAATTTAGTCTATTAACAAATTATCAATACCAATTTTTGATGTTAAAAAGATGATGAATTAAGTATTAAATGTAAAGTATTTCATATTAGTACTTTTTTCCATATTCATAAAGTTTTATTTTTGGGAAAACATTTCTCATGGGGATTATATCATATTGCATATTAAATATTTTTGTTATTTTGATTGCAGGAAACTTTAAACATACATTTAAAAATATAAAGAACAGTATAATAAATGCCCAAGTACACATTACCCACCTTCAATAATTATCACCAAATGGCTAATCTTATTCATTCATCTGTCTATTCCCATTCAACAACTTAAAATATTTACCTCTAACATTGTATTATTTCATCTGTAAATATTTGAACATTCATTGCTAAAGATTAAGAACTTTTAAAAGCAAATCTGTAATACTATTATCAGGCTTAAAAAGCTACTATTACTTCATTAATAAAATCAAATATCTAATCACTGTTCAAATTTCCATATTTGCTTCATAAAGATTCTTTTCATGATGGTTCTCTTCTAATCAGGTTTCAAATAAGTTCCAAGAATTACAATTAGTTGGTGTTTCTGAAGTATCTTCAAGTCTATGAATTTTCATTTCCCACCTCCCTTGCCAGGAATTCCTTGAAGTAAGTAGGCTGCTTTGTTCTATATTGATCCCTCCCATTATAGATTTTGCTGAATTCCTTTTTTTCCTTTTGTTTTGTTATTAATTGTATTTCCTGTGGACTAGTAGCTAGATACAAGATACGGAGGCTTGATAAGATTTAGGTTCACATTTTTAAATCAATATTCTTCATAGATAATGTTGTGTACTTCCAACTGTTTTTATCAGGAGGTACATTGTGTCTAGTTTAATCTTAAGAATTGAGCTTTCATGTATTGTGAGCCTAACACATGTGTTTAAAACTTATCCATCTGATATTCCCTAATGATATTTTGAGCATTATTGAGAGTCATTATTCATTAGGTTTTGAAAGTGATGATATTCTAGATTTATCCTTATTTCTTTATTTCTTAGCTGTAGATCTTCTAGAAAGTAAAACTTGTACCAACTGTTTCTTCCACTTAGGTACAGTTCCCGTAACTGTATGTTTGATTATTTTCCTTTGTTTGCTGGTTTCTCAGAATGTCTTGGTTTCTTAGCATCAGACATAATACATATTTTATTTTATTTTATTTTATTTTATATCTGCTGGATTGATTGCTTGTTGAATATAATATGCTGACATTAACACAAATTTGGCTAGTGAAAGATTCCTCTGGTTGTTTCCTAATTTCTTTTGATTAGAACTCGGAAGACTTCCTTGCTTATATGGCAAAATGAGATGACCTAAGTTGCTTTGTATATTTTTGGACCCAGACTTGGAATTCTTTTATATTTTTGAGGACTAGAACTTGAAATCATTTCTCATTTTTCACACTGTTTATTAAAGATGGGAAAACATTTATTTTCCCGTTTATTTCTTTTTTTATATTTTGCTTTAAATATTTTCCTAGTCATATTTTAAGTCTATTGAATATCTTACTTGCCAGTCCTTTTTATAGCATTAACTGTGGTGTGGGATTTTTCTTTGTATGTAAAAAATTACACTATATGTCACCCATCTTAATTTATCTGTTTTATTTTATTTACTTGTATCTTCCTGGAATTTTATTTTAATTTTAGGAACATATAGCCAAAAAGCCAAAATAACATAATAGGAAATATAAAAGATAATATAAGCTTATTTTGAGTTAATATTTTGTCAATAGTAAAAAGTAGATTTGTCTCAATTTCACCTAAATAGAAAAATATAATATTTTACTCCAATATAAAAATTCAAAGGAAAATAAAATGTATTGCAGCTTAAGTGACCTTACTATAGATGTAAATATACATAAAGAAATAAACAACCACCATCAAATAAAAAGCGTCAAACAATAATATTGAAATTCATGGTCTGTATTCAGTTTTTGTTTTTTTTTCTTCTCTGAACATAGACTAATTGGAGTGTTTCACATTAAATTATTACCTATTCTAAATTCAAATATCACTATAGGATATATTATTTTTTAAATAATATGTTGCATAATTTACAGCTCTTGAAGACTGTAGATCAGGGTTGTTTATAGGCAAAACTTTTAAAGCAATAGTATTAAAATTTTGGATTATTAATTTGTGTTCCAATATAATACTGCAAGAAAGTATCGATACATTTTCGTTGACATTAGTATAAAATGGTTTTAAATACTGACCAAGAGTGTCAGTCTCCAAACATTTTGAAAGGACCTCAAATTAATGAAATTTCATTAGCGGCATAATCTTGCATCATGGCTTATTAAAGTTACTTCAGGAATAAGTTTTTAAAAGCATTTAACATTTTTTCTTAATCTTTTTTGAAGTAGCTTATGTGGTTATATCTTTTCAAATATGTATTCAGTAGAGGGTTTCTTGTTAATGTAGATGTGATTTTTGTTAATGTAGAGTAACAGCATAAGATACTGTTTTATGAAGATAATAGTAGTTCATTTTGTTATAACTGTCAATATTTCTTGATCTATTTTAGATTGAAAAAGAGATAAAACATAAATTAAAACGTATTTTTAAATGCTGACGCATTTTTCATCTGACTTGCATATTTAGATGATCAATATTTTGATGACTCCACTCTGAAAATCACTCAAAATAATAATGGAGACTATGTATTTAAATTATACCCATGAGTTTCTCTCTGTCAAGAAAGAAGACTAGATATTCTGAAGAAACATTTTACTGCAAAGATGAAAAAATGGTCTTAAATAGGTAATACATAGGTACACCCACACACATACACACACACGCATGCACACATATTTTCAGGAATCGAATGAATATTGACTAAAGCATAAAAGGCAAGTGAAAATAGGAGCTAGAACTGTAAGCAACCTATAAAGTAGTTATAGAAGATGTTGAGCTTCTTTTGTTTGATAGGTACATGGTGCAGAGGACAGGGTACAAAGCCAGGGCACATGTAGCTGAGCGTCCTATAGGAGTTGCCTATATAAAACCAACCCTGGAGAGTAACATCTTCTTAAATCATAGAGATGTGAAAAATGTTCTACACAGAAGGAGAGAACAACACAGAGGACATATGTATATATGTCCTGAGAATTCAAATCTCCCCATCATATAGAAGAGATTTGGGACCTGAATATTCTGTACTTCTTGTTCCAAATAATGTTAAGCTGTAAATTACTTTTAATGTAGTCCCAGGTTTGTAGCGCTTAGTGGATAGTTTGCAGAAGTAATCACAGTTTCTTTCTAAAGAAAACCTCCTTAAAAAGAAGATTCCATTTCATAGATAAACTGTTATTAATGTAAAATCACAGGAATACATCTGAAAAAGATAGAAAAAAGGCATTATGACAATAAGACCAAGCAGAAGTCTAAGTAAGCAGAATTAGACTCTCCATGTTCTCAGATTTTGGAATGATAATTCTGGAATATAAAACCGGGGTGTGTGTGTATGTGTGTGTGAGTGTGTGTGTATACACACATATATATGAATCCGAAAGATGCCTAGGAATTGTATACTGTGAAAAATTGCCATGAGGATTAGGAAAAGAGCTAAGCGACACTTCATTAAATGAAAAATAATGTTATTAAAATTACATCGAACAGCAGATTAGGCACAATAGAAGAAAGAATTGTTGAAGTTGATGAGAACTGAATAAATGATACAACAAGCAGTGGAAGTAGTATCGGGGAATATGCAAGAGAGACTGAAAGACATGAGGGACAGCTTGAGATAATCTAACACATGTCAAAATAGTCTTATAAACAGATCAGGTATATCTCTTTTTTTAAAAAAATATTGTCTTTCAAGACAGGATTAAAAACTCTGTAAGATTTATAATTTTCATTAAGAAAAAGGTTTTGGGCCAGGCACAGTGGCTTACACCTATAATCCCAGCACTTTGGGAGGATGAGGTAGGAGGATTATTTGAGGCCAGGAGTTTGAGACCAGCTTAGGCAACATAGTGAGACTCCATCTCTATGAAAAAGAAAAAATAAAAGGTGAAATGTTTTGAATTTTGAGTTAGTTTTGTTTCTAGATATCTTCTTCTACAATTGATCCATAGATTAAATGTCATTCCAAACAAAAGTATAGTAGGTTTTGTTATATAACTTGGCAATTCTAAAATTAATATAGAAGAGAAAGGAGCAAAAAGAGCCAAGACATATCTATCTATCTATCTATCTATCTATCTATCTATCTATCTATCTATCTATCTATCTA
>NC_045439.1:65485851-65575852 GCF_002776525.5 Piliocolobus tephrosceles | reverse complement strand
CTATCTATCTATCTATCTATCTATCTATCTATCTATCTATCTATCTAATCTATCTTTAAATGAACAGGTTTAGGTCTTCTACCATATCACAACAATTTTTATATAACCTAAGCAAGTAAGAGAAAGTGATTACTATGAAGTTTGCATAAGACATTTTAAAACAGGCTATTTTATGCTAGTAATAGCTTAAATTTGATCTCATGCCCAAACTTTCTTCTTTTGTTGCTCTTTCCATTTTGAAGTTTAAAATAATAGATTTTAAATTTTTTCACCAGAAAAGATGTGTGATGATGAATATGTTAATTGTCTTGATTTAATCTACTACAATGTGTAGATGTATCACAGCATCACATTTTACTCCACAAATATATATAATTATTATTTTCCTTAGAAATAAAATAAAACAAATGTAAAGAGAAATATAATTTATAAAAAGAAAATAAAAGTGTGTGGTAATAGCTAGGAGATATTCGTGGAAGAGTCTGATAAAAAAAGAGAGTCTACAAACAAATCCATGCAAATATGAAAACTATATATCATAGAAATGTCTTTGCAGATTAGTGGGAAAGAATGGATTATTAAGAAAGCTGTAGAACCAGCTACTGAATATGCATGTGAAAATATTTGAAAATGACTACAGTAATCCCAAATCAATTCCAGCTGAATACTTAAATGTGCAAAACAGTCTGTTAGTAATTTCAAAGTAAATAATGGGAGAGTCTTCATAATGTAAGGGAAAATTTTAAGCAACACATTAACAATAAATAGTAAAGAAAAATGTGTGCAAACCATGGAGAACAATATTGAGAAATTAGACTCTTGTACAATTAAGATTTTCAACATACATTTGATAAAGTACATAAAGTACAAAGACAATCTGTAAACTTGTCTTTACTAACATAAAACTGAAGATATATGTAACACATAAAATAAAATCATTAGTATTGAGATATACAAAAACATCTATATACAATCTAAAATCTCCAGAATCTCAGTGTAAAATAGTCAAAAGGCATAAAGATATATTTGCCGGAAGAAGAAAGAAGAATGATCAATAAACCTATAAAAGTACTTTCAATGTTATTGGTAACCAGAAAATTAAAAATTTAGAACGAAGTGAGATACCATTTCAGATCTACCATATTGGCAAACTATTAATCATTTATAATCAAGTTAGAATGTTTAGAGAACATTAATAATTTTGCCTGCTGATGAGAGGTAAATTGATGCAATCTCTTCCTGAAACAATTTGTCATTGTCTTTTAACGTTGAGTGTGTTCATGCCTTATAACTTATAACATTGGTATTTTAGATTTTTTTAGTCAAAGATGCTAAAAATCAGCTGGACATGGTGGCTTATGCCTGTAATCTCAGCATTTTGGGAGACCAAGGCAGGCAAATTGCTTGAGCCCAGGATTTCAAGGCCAGCCTGAGCACATGACAAAACCCCATCTCTACAAATAATGCAGAAATTAGCTGGGAGTGGTGGTGCACACCTGTAGTCCCAGCTACTCAGGAGGCTGAGGCAGGAGTATCGCTTGAGCACAGAAGATTGAGGCTGCAGAGAGCCATAATCATGCCACTGAACTCCGACTTGGGTGACAACATTAGACCCTATCCTAAAAAAGAAAAAAAAGGTTCTGAAAAATCATTACAACTTTTTAGAACGTTTCATTTCTATAGTTCTGGGCAACATAGTCCTCAAACTTTCAAAAACATAGAATGTTAAAGGGTTATAAAATATTGGTGGTGGAAGGTGTGCAGAAGCAGGCAGATTTCCAAGATCCTTATATCCCTGAGTAACATATCCATGAATTAAAGGAATTTGTATATTAAGGTATATGAACATAGAAATTTGAAACAAATTGGAGAGAAAGCATCTTCAAAATCTAGTGCTTTCTCTAATGCATGACACTGCATTACCATTCTGAAATGATTTGTTTAAAAATCAAAGAGGGAAGACCACATCTGTAGCATTATTTTATTTTTGATCTTGTATCATTCCTTTGTACTGAGTCACCAAAAATTTTATCATTTGATCCGATGATGTGGAATGTTTAACATTTTGAAGAGGTTTCAATTAGTTTTATAACGTAGAATTTTCTATGGTTCCATATGAAAGGTCAGAATTCCAACTCTGCCTCTGTGTTCTTTTTAAACCTCTTCCTTTAACAAAAATACCTCATGTGGTATCTCATATTAAACTTAATTTTCAGATAGACACTTTTTTTCAGAGACAAAGGAGTTTGCTTTCTCTGTGCCTTTGTTCATTTTCTGCTGCTATAACAGAATACCACAGAGTGGGTAATTTATAGGGAAAATAAGTTTATTCAGTTCACATTTCTGGAGGTTGGGAAGTACAAGAGCATGCCACTGTTGCTTTGCAGGGTACAGTCTTCCTCCTGGCTGCTTCCACGGGCTGACGTTGATTGTTTGTGGCTTTCTCAGGTGCACGGTGCAAGCTGTCACTGAATCTATCATTCTTGAGTCTGGAAGACAGTGCCCCTCTTCTCATAGCTCCACTAGGTGGTACCCCAGTAGGGACTCTGTGTGGGAACTCTGACCCCACATTTCCCTTTCACACTGCCCAAGCAGAGGTTCTCCATGAGGGCCTTGCCCCTGCAGCAAACTTCTCCCTGGGCATTCAGGCATTTCCATACATCTTTTGAAATCTAGGTGGAGGTTCCCAAACTCCAGTTCTTGACTTCTGTGCACTGTCAGGCTCAACCACGTGGAAGCTGCCAAGGCTTGAGGCTTGAACCCTACGAAGCCACGGCGCAAGCTCTATGTTGGCCCCTTTCCATCACAACTGGAGTGGCTGGTACACAAGACACCAAGTCTGTAGGCTGAAAACAGCATGGGGACCCTGGGACTGGCCCCTAAAACCACTTTTTCCTCCTCAGCCTTTGGACCTGTGGTAGGAGGGACTGCCATGAAGACCTCTGACTTGTGCTGGAGATACTTTTTCCATTGTCTTGGGGATTAACATTGGGTTCCTTGTTACTTATACAAATTTCTGCAGCCAGCTTGGATTTCTCCACAGAAAATGAGATTTTCTTTTTTATTGCATTGTCAGGCTGCAAATTTTCAGAACTTTTATGCTCTGCTTCCCCTGTAAAACTGATTGCCTTTAACAGCACACAAGTCGCCTCTTCAATGCTTTGCTGATTAGAATTTCTTCTGCCAGATACCCAAAATCGTCTCTTTCAAGTACAAAATTCAACAAATATCTAGGGCAGGGGCAAAATGCTGCCAGTCTCTTTGCTAAAACATAGCAAGAGTCACCCTTATTCCAGTTCCCAACAAGATCCTCATCTCCATCTGAGACCACCTCAGCCTGGACTTTACTGTCCATATCCCTTTCAGCATTTTGGGCAAAGCCGTTCAACAAGTCTCTAGGAAGTCAAACTTTTCCACGTTTTCCTATCTTCTGAGCCATCCAAAATGCTCCAACCTCTGCCTGTTACCCAGTTCCAAAGTTGCTTCCACATGTTCAGGTATCTTTTCAGCAGCACACCACTCCATGGGTGCTAATACATGGTTACATTAGCAAATAAATTTCACCATGCATTTTGAAGGGGACGTTGAAGTGACAGAACTCTGGTTTTGTTTGATTTTCTTTGTGTCTTCTCTCCTTCAAGTCAGAGCCCACTGTGGAATCCTTGTTCTGATGGAATTACTTTTCTGTGCTCTATTTTCTAATCGAGTCTTTCAACCTTTGTTTTTCATCAAACCAATGCATTTTCTAAATCCTGTTCTCCTTTACTGCTGTAAAAACCACACAGACTCGTAATAGCAATGATCGTTTTAAAATTTCTTTTAACGAGTCTAAGCTTATAGGTTAGCATTTTAAGTGGTCCCTGTTTATAAATAAAAAAGAATGTAAATAGTGAAGATTCTACCTAGAAGTTATGGACATCGTGGTTGCCCTCCCAGCTCCGCACTCAACCTCTGTTATATCCCATCTAATTGTCTTAGGCAAAAGATATTTGATCTTTTCAGTCTCGCAGGAATGGCTTAGAGTAGGCTTGGATGGATCAATGTATTTTGAAGATAGACTTACTGAACATATTGAGGAAAGAGTATTTCTTGTGTTTAAATGAAAGCTATGAAAGCTAAATTTTTCCGTGTCTTGCTAGATGTAAACACCACAACAAGTAGTTTTAAATTGCCACCTACATGGCGAGACACCAGCCTTAGAGTAAAACTGAAACTGTGCACTTTAGGAGGGTTACAAAACTTGGATCCATGATGAAATTCCTGAGTCTCTCTGACCTTTGCTGAAGCCCATTCTCACCACAGCTTCCACTTTTGTTAACCAATAATTTTTCTTATTGTTTTAAGCCAGCTAAAATTGGGTATTCTATAACTTATGGTCAGACCCATCTTAAGGGTTACACTAGTTTTTATCATTGAGTGTCTACACTGTGTCAAATCCTGAGGCTGACATTTTACATACTTTATAACTCTAGTGAACATTGCTAAAGGCAAATTCTCTCAATCTCAGGAGTCCTACACATTTCCCCAAAAAGGAAAGTCTTTTTCCTGGTGTCTTCAGTCTCAAACCTCTTATTTAATTTAGAAAAGGGTGATAGGCCAAAAGTTACTAGACAGGTTTTAGACCATATATATTATAAATCCTACACCCATGGGCTAGCTCTTCACTATGGAATATAAGTATACTTGGCATTTTTTGTATTGTTCGTAGCTTAAGTGAAGCTAAGAACCTTTGGAGACTTTTTGTCTCCAAAATCAAGACAGAAAGTGTCCTAGCATCTTGTTATACATAGATAAAATGTAGCTACATTGTAATGCATGTAGTGGAAAAATAACTGGATTCTATTAAAATAATTGGCTATGGTCTTGGCATCTTCTTTTGTTAACTAAGTGACCTTGGAGAAGTTACTTGACATT
This sequence comes from Piliocolobus tephrosceles, assembly GCF_002776525.5. Taxonomy (NCBI): domain Eukaryota; kingdom Metazoa; phylum Chordata; class Mammalia; order Primates; family Cercopithecidae; genus Piliocolobus; species Piliocolobus tephrosceles. Next base: position 65,570,938 of record NC_045439.1, on the reverse strand, counting down.
TGTAAGACTTAGGTTCTTCATCTGTCAAAAGGAAATATCACATCTATTTTTTAAATTCCTGACAAATAGATTCACAATAATTTGATTGTTGGATGTAATTGTAGAATATGTACTTCTCTGTCCTGCAATTTAAAATATCACCAGTACAAGTGATAATTGAGCTTATTGAAATTAGCCAACCATATAATTAAGTGTCATATTAAGTACCTGTTCTTTGATTTGTTTGACATGGATTAAAAAGGGCAGAGAAATATCTGTTTAGCTACTAACAGGCAGAACTTCTGGTTATTATAACCATTTTAAGCCTATATTTTACATGTACTTACCTATTGTTCATGTTTTTAAATTAAAACATAAGATTCTTCACTTTTAGAATTTACATATTTTGAATTAGTTTCTCATGCCACATGAGTATGGGAAAGCTCTCCGTGTTAGATGAAGTAGACAACATAGTCAGTTCCCTTAAATACATCTCACCTCTTCCTGACTGCGTATTTATTTAGGTGATTGGCCAGAACTCCACATCTCGGCACTGATACGTCTACACTAAATCTAAGCTGAATCTCACCTGTGTTGTTAGCCATTTGTTCAGAAACTCAGCTTTAAATACTTTAGTGATTGACATTAAACTGGTGATAGGTACTGCTTTCTAGGTACCTATGTATGGGGCATTAACAGGGATGAAAATTTATTTTTCATAGTTAGAAAGAGGCATCTGCCACCTCTCTTGCAGCAAATAGGAATGAGGAAGCCAATAGTAGCTTCCTCTTGTGACTGTAAGATAGGAAGCCATTGTACAACCACAGGAGGATGCAGCATTAAGAGGAAGCTGAGCACTCTGGATTACAGAGTACCAGAAGAGAAAAATTCGGGGTAGTTCATGACTTTTGTGAACTGTCCTTTCTCTGAAATCCCAGAATTGTCAGTCATTAGAATCTTTGTCTTTAATTATCATGCAAAACACACAAAGAGCCCCCATGTATAGGAATGTGTTCATTATTTTACTCTCATCCTGGCTGTGGGAACTCAAATAATTGAAAAGGGGCTTATATATCTATTTATGAAACATGATGTCTTATTTGTTCCATTTAGGCTTTCCGTTTTAGCAAGAGTAGTAGATTTTAAGTAAGTGGTTTATTCTTTTTAGACTGATAACATTTTAGATATATGATATATTTTAAATACAAAAATGATGACTACAGCATCCTTTTATACTCATATTGTGTGGTATTCTAATATCTGTTATACATATGTATATTTTAAGAAATTGTTGTTGAAATTATCCTATTATAATAGCTATTATTGCAAGTCAACCACATAGCAACCTTTATATCTTACTACTGTTTTTACTTTGCCAACACTTATCCCACTTAGTAATCTTATAACCTTCAGATTACCTCTAATGCAACTTCACTGCATTCTGTCTAATCACTTTCTTGTTTCTGACATAGATAAATATTTCTCAAATCATTTTGCTCTTTTCGTCTTTTAGGATTTTGATATATACATTCATATTTTGATATATTTTGAGATACGTGTGTGTGTATATGTGTGTGTGTATGTATGTGTATGTGTGTGTGTGTGTGTATATACATATATAAACTCACTCTCTATATGTATATATATATATAATATATATATATGGATTTCCCTTTGGATATATACCCAGTAATGCGATTGCTAGGTTAGAAAATTAATTAATTTGAGATCTTTCTAACTTTTTGATGTAGGTGTTCAGAGCTATAAACTTTCCTCATATATATATAATCTCTGAACTATCTCTCCATGTAGAAAGATATAGATATTTTTCTGAGTATATTAATGTACCTAATAATTTTAACTTTCATTTTAGATTCAAGGGGTACATGTGCAGGTTTGTCACATGGGTATATTTTGTGATGCTGAGGTTTGGGATATGAATGATCCTGTCACGCAGCTAGTGAGTATTGTACTCAATCATTAGTTTTTCCCTCATCTATCCCTCCCCATTCTAGTAGTCCCCATGTCTATTATTGCTACTTAATGTCCATGAGTACCTAATGTTTAGCTCCCTCTTGCAAGTGGAGCATGTAATTTACTTAGGATAATGGTACCTAGCCCCATTCATGTTGCCACAAAGGACATGATTTCATTTTTTATGGCTGCATAGTATTCCACAATGTATATGTACCACATTTTCTTTATCCAGTCCACTGTTGATAAGAACCTAGGTTGATTCCATGTCTTTGCCATTGTGAATAGAACAGCAGTGAACCTAAGAGTGCATGTGTCTTTTCGGCAGAATCATTTATTTCCCTTTGGATATATACCCAGTAATGTGATTGCTAGATTAGAAAATTAATTAATTTGAGATCTTTCTAACTTTTTGATGTGGATGTTTAGAGCTATAAACTTTCCCCTTAACACTAGTTTCACTGCATCTCATATATTTTGGTTTGTTGTGTCTCTGTTTTCATATATTTCAAATAAATATTTGTTTTCTGCCTTAATTTCATTGTTTACTTGGAAGTTATTCAGGAGCAAGTTGTTTAATTTCCATGTGCTTATGTGGTTTGGAGAAACCATTACATATATTGATTTATATTTTTATTCCACTATGATCTGATAATTTGGTTGGTGTCATTTTGATTTTTTTAAAATTTATTGAGACTTGCTTTATGGGCAAACATAATGTTGATCTTGGAGAATGTCTTATGTGTAGGATGTATATTCTGTGGTTGATAAGTGGAGTGTGCTATAGATTTCGGTTAGATACAGTTGGTCACTGTTGTATTCAAGTCCAGAATTCCTTTGTTAGTTTTCAGCATCAATGGTCTATCTAATGTGGTCAGTAGGGTGTTGAAGTCCTACTGTTATTGTGTGGCTGTGTATATCTTTCCATAGGTCTAGAAGTAGTTGTTTTACTAACCTGGTTGCTTCAGTGGTGGGTGCATATGTATTTAGAATAATTAAGTACTCTTGTTGATTTCAACTCTTTGTCATTATGTAATGTCCTTCTTTAGCCTTATAAAATCATTGTTTAAAATTTATTTTATCTGATATAAGAATAGCAACTCCTTTTTTTCCCCCATTTGAGTGATAGATCTTTCTGCAACCCTTTACTTTGAACCTATGGCTGTCATTATGTGTGAGATGGGTTTCTTAAAGACAGCAGATGAATGAATCTCGCTTTTTAATCCAACTCGCAACTCTGTGCCTGTTAAGTGGGGCATTTAGATCATTCACATTCAAGGTTAATATTGATATGTGAGGTTTAATCTTGTTGTGAGGTTGCTAGCTTGTTGCTTTTTAGTTTCTATTGTGTTGTTGCTTTATAGGCTCTGTGGCCTATGTACTTAAGTGTGTTTTTGTGGTAGCAGGTATCAATGTTTCATTTCCATGTTTAGAACTCCCATAAGAATCTTCTTTAAGGCTGGTGTAGTGATAATGAATTTCCTTGGTGTTTCTCTGACTAGAAAAAAAAATTGTGTCTCCTTTGTTATAAAGCTTAGATGGTGGTATATGATATTCTGGGTTTTAATTTATTTTCTTTAAGAATGCTGAAAAAAAGGCCTCCAATGTTTTCTGGCTTATAAAATTTATGCAGAAAAGTCTGCTGTTAGCATGATGGAATTTCCTTTGTATGTGATCTAGCCTTTTTCTCAAGTTACCTTTTAGATTTTTCCTTTAGGGTTAGCCACGGACAGTCTGGTGACTCTGTGCCTTGGTGATGTGTATTTTGTACAGTTTCTCACAGTTCTTCTCTGGGTTTCTTGTATCTGGATGTTTACCTCTTTAGCAAGATTAGGGAAATTTTCTTGAATTAATCCCTCAAATATGTTTTCCAAGTTGTTTAGTTTTTCCTTTGATTCCAAAAATGCCGATATTTTGTAGGTTTGGTTGCTTTACATAATTCTGTAGTTTTGAAGACTTTGTTCATTTTTAAAAATTATTTTTTCTTAATTTTTGTCTAATTTGATTAGTTTGAAGGACCAGCTCCAAGCTCTGAAATTATTTTTTTCTATTTGGTCCATCTATTAATAAATGTTTCAATTATATTTTGAAATTCCTTAAACTAGTTTTTCAATTTCAGAAATTCTGATTGATTTCTTTTTAAGGTGTTTATGTCTTCCTTCATGTCCTGGATTGATATATAAGTTTCTCCATGTTGATTTTCAACCTTGTCTTGGGTCTCTTTGAGTTTCTTTGCAATCCATGCTTTTGAATTCTTTATCTGTCATTTCTGAATTTCCATTTTGGTTAGTGACCATTACTGGAGAGCTAGTGTGATCCATTGGTTGTGTCACTGCATTCAGATTTTTCATAGCTCCAGAATTCTTGTTCTGGTTTCTTATCTGGAGACACTAGAACTTCTAATTTTTGTAATCATTTTAATATGGGAATTTTTTTTCTTTCTCTCCCTGTAATAAAATATGTTTTGTTTTGTTTTTCTTTCTCTTTCCCTTTTACCTTTGTCCCCATTCTGGGGTGTGATTGTAAACAATGTTGGGAAGAGTCTTTTTGCTTTGGCTCTAGGGCCCTATGCATTTCAGCAGATTTTATATTGGGCTGTGCCAATGTGGCTGGGTTTACTGGGAACTCTCTGTTCCCTCAGACAATGGACTGATTCATGGAATACACAACATTCTGTGCTCCCTGCTCAATCCTTGGGAGGTGGGGGATAAGCCACCAAGCACCCAGAAATGTGCCTAGGTTTGAAGCTGGGAAACCTCCTTGGCCCCAAGTTCTCTGCATAGTATGTGGGGATAACCTCAACTCCTAATCCAGGAGAGTGAGTGCTCCAGTTACCTGGAAATTTGCAGGGTGTAGGTGTAGGAGACCCCACTGCAGCACAGTCACTCCACCAGAAGTGTAGGGTGCCTCAGGCTGCTGAACCAGGCAAGTGGGTGCTCTTAATGCCTGGAAATCTGCTTGGATGTGAAGTGGAGAGGGCTTCCATGTACCAAGATCTCTGCACAGAAAGGGTGGTGTGGCTCGGGCTGCTGAGCCAGGCAAGCAGGTGCTCAGAATGCCTGGATGTCTGCTTGGGTGTAAAGTGGAGAGGGCCTCCCTGTACCAGGATCTCTACACAGAAAGGGTGGTGTGGTTTGGGCTGCTGAACCAGGCAAGTAGGTACTCAGAATGCCTGGAGAGCTCTGACCAAGTATGAGGAAGACAGGGTCTTCCTGCACCAAGATTTCTGCACAGGAAAGATGGGACAGCTCAGACTGCTAGTTCATGTTAGCGGATGTCCTAAATGCCTGATGATCTTCCCAGGAGTGGAGCAGAGGGCACCCTGCTGCACCAGGATCTCTGGGGAGCAGACTACGGCATCCAGCAATGACACACACAGACTGTTTCCAGGTCCCCAAGCTGACTCTAGCTGCAAATCTCATTGCCCAGGAGAAACCAGAGCTGTAGCAGCTCTCCTCCTTCCCCAGGCCTGTGACCATGGAGAGCACAATTCTAGCACCTACTACTGAGCCGCTTTTCACAATTCTGAGTGTGAAGGCACCTACCCTACTCCAGAGTGAGTACTCTAGTCTTTGGCCTCTACTCTAGTCTTTGAAACTAAAATGCCTGTGCCATCATAATGCCATATCACGAAAGAATGACTGACTTTGTATACACCTGATTAAAAGTTGTGTCCTGTTCTTGGCCCTGGGTCTGGGTAAACACCTGACGCTTCTCATGGTATCTTTCACTCTCACTGTCTCTAAACCTATCCCCAAGTTAGCTCCAAGGCTGGGGAGAAACGAAATGCTCTCCCTTGGCCTCGAATTCCCTGTGAAAAGATGAGTCATAAAAGGAGGTTCTGTGCCTCTGTCATGTACTGGGGCTACACTCACTTTTATCAACCAAATGCTGTCATGGCATCTGTCTGCCCACCTCTTCTCCTCCTTTAGATCTGGAGTGTCTTTCATGATTCCAGTAGATTCTCATTTTCTTTCTCAAAATACAGCTAACAGAGTTGATCTTTATGCACTATCTTGCTATTTTCAAGTGGCATGCTAACAGCCCCTAATATTCCATCTTGGGAAAAAAACTACTTTGAAACATTGGAATGCACCCCTAATTTGTCACAGTTAGAGTGATTGAAAGAACCATTTACATTGAGAGCACAAGGATTTTTTCAGACCAACAAATTTACAAACTAAAAATCTTTGAAACATATTAAGATATTTATATGTCATTACCAATTATCCAGTATCTTTAGCTAAAATATATTCTAAAATGCTGCAATGAAGACTGAAATAATTTGCATTTGAGATTTAAAAACAATATTCATAAGCTCATATGAATGAATTTATATTAATTAAAACTACAAGGTCATATTAAGTTATAGTTGATTTAAGTGGCAAAATGGCCAGTGTAGTTATTTTTATCTTTGTGTAATATAATAAGTATGCATATTTTCAATAATGTGTTATGACTAATATAGCATGTAATAACTTGGAAAGTTATTGTATGTGATAATTATTAATTTTCATCTTTACATGTTTACATCTTTACGCGTCAACCCCTCTTACGAGAATCATGTCGGTTCTTCATTCATCTTTGTCTCACAGCCATAATACAAGTCTCCTTTATTTGTCCTACTCTTTGAGCTTTCTATTTCAAACTTTAGTAACCAATTACTACCTTTCAAAGTTCTTGAAGATTTTGAAGGACTATATTCCCTTATTTTTTATCCATTTTATCAGATTTTCCTTTTTGTAACAGAGCTGAATTGTTGCTTTTATTGGCCCTATTGAAGTGAAAAACCACTGGGATATTTTCCTTGGGGCTATGTATTTTCCCTTTCTTGTTTCTAAGTAAATAGGAGTCTAGTACTAGAGATGAAGTTATTGGCCCAATGCCTTACATTAATTCTCTTATTTATGCTTTATTACTACTTTAACAAGGTGCCTAGAGTTAGCATTCACATTTTAGGTGTGGCAAACTTGAGGCTTAAAAATGTTGCTATCATCCTTAGGTGACATTGCTATTAGGATGAGGACTCAGGATAAGAACAGAGGCTAGCTGACTTTGGAATCCTTGCTTTAACTCTCATGTTTTCTGCTTCACATTTGCTTGCAGGCTTCATCTGCTGTTTGGAGATAGTTGACATTTCACTGCATCTTGATTCACAAGTTTTATTTCTGTGTATCATGTGGTAGTTAGATCAGGTCTAGAGAGATAGCTTCCTGTCTCTTTTAACCCTTACTGGCTATTGTCCACTGCCCAAAAGCATCTGTCTGAAAATTATAAGCCAGAAGTCATTCTTAATTCCATAGTTGTTGTACCATATTTTTGGGGACAGAACATTTCTTTAATTTATGCATCTTGTACCCTCAACCAAATCTGTTTGTTTGGAGTTGGTAAATATTTGCCAGAATAACTGTCAATTGCCACATATGTGTAATTATTCCTGAGTGCTTCTGATCAAATAATATTTCTAAGTCTCCACTGAACCAGATTGCTTTACTTCATGAAGTCTTTTAAGATCTTCTAGGGTGTGTATATCTGTTTCATAGTATATATAAATTCCTGAATGCAGAAGGCATGCTCTCTTCTGGAGTAACCAGTATTTACTTTTAACTCTCCAATGTTTTATTTATTTGCTTTCTCTTATACTAAGGTTAAAAAAAAAAAAAAAATCACATGTTGGAAAATGTTACTGTTCAAAGTGTTTAACTCTTATCTCCTAAATAGGAAATTATGATTCATTTGGTTTAAATTTCTCATCGGTTATTTATTTGGTAGTATTTTTCCTAGTTATTACAAATGATTGCTCTCAGAAACCTAAGCATATAGTATCAGGTATGATTGATGATCATAACACATTAATTGGATGAAAAGGGATCACATTACTTAAGTAGGTTGGCTTACTATTGACCGTAGAACTGTTTCTATTTGGAGCTCAAAAGTATGATACATTGTCTTTGTTCCCTCAATTATTATTTTTTCATTATTCCCTAATTAAGCTATCTGGTAAACCTTGTTGTTCAGAGGGTTCCAGGAAACTTTAATCATTGCTCGCCTTTCCTATAAACTGCTTTCATTTTTCCCTTCCAATTTGTGTCAATTAAAACTTCCCTAAGTTATACTTTGGTGGAACTTAATCTTTGTTAAATAAAAAATATACTGTGTGAAAGGTAACTCTTGCTAAACTGCATCAGAAGAATTAACAACCATGCATCCTTTCAGGACATTCTACAAATAATAACTAAAGTAAAATAATGTTTATAATGCCCGAATTTCCATAGGGGCATTATGATGCTGAGACTAAAGACCAATGTGCCTCTGAAAATGCATATGGACAGTAGTCTGCTCTACTTAGTCATACCTACTCCATCAACAAAATAATGGTTCATGTATTTTTTTCCTTGTTTGACTTTTTAATGATCACCACAGAAATCTGTCACTTTGAAACACCATTTTCTCTGTTACAGGTGGTTCAAAAGTATAAAGCACATTATTCATTATAGTTAAACTGCTGCACTGTGTAAACATATTTAGTATAATGGTTATTTTAATAGATCATTTTTAATAGATCATTGATAGATATTTAGTAAAAAGACTAAATCAACGTAATGCTTGCCAGAGCAATATAGGACTATAGTAAGAGTGTAAACAGACAAAAGGCTTTAATTGTATGTGTATATTAACGTTTTATGTAAAAATATTTACTTTCAGTTTCTTTACCAGTTATTTTTTGTTTCTTACTCGTAATGTGAATTTTGTTGCAAAATGAGGTCATAACATCTTGGTGTCTTATTAAACCTGTGCACTATGTGATTTAGTCAGTGCTTAGACATAGGCAAGACACTTCCATTTGAAGATGGAAGCACCATTGACCTTTCACAGTGACAAAACTTTATACTAATCATTTATTTGAGGGTAATGACTTCACATATGTGTGGAAGAATATAATCTTAATGTTGGAAACTAATTTAAAAGTCTTTTGTAAGTTAAAACAGTGAACTATTTACTGGTAACTATCTTAAATGACAGTTAGTGTTAAAACCAGTGCTTTATAAACATCAAATCAGCAATTGAGGTAAAACAGTCAATCAGCCAGGCCTCGTGGTTCACAGTTGTAGTCTTAACACTTTGGGAGGCAGAGGCAGGAGGCTTGCTTGATCCCAGGAGTTCGAGACCAGCCTGGGCAGCAAAGCAAAAACCTGATCTCTAAAAAAATAAATTAATTAAATAAAAAAAATTAGCCAGTCATGGTGGTACACATGTGTAGTCCTAGCTACTCAGGAGGCTGAGCAGGGAGGATTGCTTGAGCCTAAGAGTTTGAGGCTGCCATCAGGTATGATTCTGCCACTTCACTCCAACACAGATGAAAGAGTGAGACCCTGTCTCTAAAATAAAATAAATATATTTTTAAAATAAAATACATAGTCAAAATCATCAAGCAGCATGTATAATACAAAATAGTAAGAGTAATAATGAAAACAAATAAATAGAAACAATTTCAACAAAACATTTGAACTGGAGTCTGAAATGTATGGATCTTAGTTCTGGCAATACCTTTGGCTGTATATGTGACTTTGAGCCAAAATACTTTTATTTTCTGCATTTATAAAATATTCCAATGATGAAAGTTAGGTGAGTATTGAGTAGTACATGAAAGTGGTGGTAGTAGGGGATTACTAGATTGCTAAATAATCTCAAATGCAAATGCCTTCTCATACTTGAGTATAAATTCTCCGGAGAGGTCAGTCACAGATGGGAAAAATTTTGTCTGCTTTTTTCGTGACACTGCATTAACACACACCCATGCTTGTTTTCAGGTCTCTGCTCATTCAGTGGGAAAATTCTGGTAATGATTTGGCAATGTCACTCCTGTGTGGGGAGGTTTTCTAAAATCTAAAAGGCTGTATTTCACTTTGGGCAATCTTCCATTAGTCGTATTTATTGGATAAACTTGCTGGGTCAGCAATCACTAAAAGCACATGCAAACAAATTTAGTTGGTGTTGCTTCTGTTTGGAGAAAACACAAATAAAGTAGGCTATAACTATCTCTTTGAGAGTTACTAACAACTTAAAAAAATCTATAATCCAGAGAAGAAAAGACTAAATATAATTGCTCAGCAAAAATGCTTATGTGTCTGAGCCCCCTATAGATAGATCATCTTAATGAGTCCAAAGACTCTCAAGGAAAAAAAACAAAAACAAAAAACATATCTTTGTCTTTCCATTTCAAAAATGACAGAAGTCTTTCAAGTATGAAAAGTAAAGCAAATTGAAACCATCCTCTATCTATCTTTTAATAAAACAAGAGGGAAAGATACTGCATAATCTTTGTAAATGTTTGTAAATCCTTTAATTAACTCTCAGATTTCTTTTGTAATTAAGATTAGAATCTATTCAATACGTCTAACTTTCTCTCCTAATTCTTTATCACTAAGAGAATCCATCAAGTCTACCACATAAGAATGGGAAAGATTCCAAATTTTATAGCTGCCTTCTATCTTGAAGCCAAAACATTTTATGAGTCTCTTGGTTCTAATGTTCTTAACTCAGTTGAGTGTCTGAGTATTTTAGATGAGAGACATTTTTATCACTTTGACAAAAATGGCATCTTTAATTTTAATGGCTCCATCAAAAATTGATCAAGCGTGTTGTTTTTGTGAGCCTTTTTAGAAATGAATTCACTAACCAACAATTTTAAAGATTCATCCATTTTTGTTTAAAAACTCCCCTTCAGCACAATACATGAACTAACTATTTATTCACAGATGGCATCTTTTAAAAATAAATCTGAATTGTGTTTCAAAACCCAGAACCCAGGTTTCCAATAATAAGCTCAGTTTTTGCGATTAATCAATCATTCAGTCACACCATCTGATGTGGTTTGAACATTTGTCCTCTCCAAATCTCATGTTGAAATGTGATTCCCAGTGTTGGAGGTGGAGCCTTGTGGGAGGTGGTTGGTTTAGGGGGCAGGTCCCTTGTGAATGGCTTAGCATCATTGCCGTGGTGATGGATAAGTTATTGTCCAGTTTGCTCACACAAGAGTTGGTTATTTAAAAGAGTGTAGCACCTCCCTTATTTCTCTCTCTTGCTCTCACTCTTGCCATATGACATCCCTCCTCCCCACTTCACCTTCCATCATGAGGATAAGCTTCCGGAAGCCTGCAATAGAAGCAGATGCCAGCACCACACTACCTGTATTCCCTGTAGAACCATGAGACCATTAAATCTCCTTTCTTTATAAATTATAAATTTCTGTATAAATTTACCAGTCTCAGGTATTCCTTTATAGTAACACAAGCAGAGTAATACAACATTATAGAATTACCTATCCTCATTTTTATCAACAATAGTTTCCTATTATATACAGGAAAGAATACATTATTTTGAGTGACAATGCTTTTGTAATTTCAAACCTTTTAAAAATAATTCTTGCACATATTTTGATATATTCATTGTTGTACACATTTTGATATCTTAAGTAGTTCTATGGAAGGCATGATTTTAAAAAATTGAAGTTTTGTGTTTTTATATTTGCACCCCTCTTTAAAGTAAATATGTCCAAGTTAATGTATTCTGAAAGTATAATATTCATTTGAAAAATTCAAATATTTGACAATAGTTTTGGAGTTTTAAATATTTTAAAATATACATGATTATTAGGGGAAAACTTACGAAAGCAACACTTTGTTGTCAATTAGGTGAAGAATAATTTATTTAAAGAGATAGTTTACTGGAAGAATTAGTATTAAAAATTTTAATTGTGGAAACCAAATCATATATAAACTGCAACTTAAAACATGAGAAGTAATGTTCTGTATATAGTCTGTACATGTTTGTCCAAAATTCTGTTTCTGGTATTTTAAAATAGCAATTGTTTTTCTGTTCATAAATAAAGATGAAAATGTTTATTACAAATTATCAGTTATTTATTATCTCATTACAGATGCAAATAAAACCATAGACAAAAATAGACTGCTTTTAAATGGCTGTCTTCTAATTTTCACCTTGTATTACAAAGATGATATGAAGTACTAACAAAACTGTACTATTTGAAAATAAATAAAAGTCCTTATCATTTATCACCACTTCAGTAAATATTGAACAAAACAACCATATCTCTATTCTTTTCTAGTCTTTGGTAATATGCAATGTTGCTAAATTTCAAACACTTTAGTGGCAATGCACTTTGCTAGATATAGAATACAGTGGACTTGCAAGAAGATGCATATTGTTTTATATTTCAGGGAGCCTAAAATGTGATTTACAAACCATACTTATGAGTCCAGAAAGGATTTTCACGGGAAATGTAGTTTGAGTGTCAATTTGATGTTTAGAGTGGTTACAAAAAAGGCATAGATAATGCCAGTTTTATGTGTTAACACTTATTATAAAATGTTCATTTTTAATGGCTATATAGTGTCCAAGTCATTTCTACTTTACATAACCATTTTTCTGTTTTAGAGCCTTGGTTCTTTTCGATCCTTTAATTTGCCATTATACATATGTCTAATAGAATATATATCTATATATCTGTATGATTTTATTAAAATAAAACCACCAAAATGGTATGGTTTTGTTAACAAAAGATAATAGTTTAAAAAAAAATCGAGAATTTGAAGTTGCTTTCCTTTCTCTGATCATTGGTAATGTCTTAATTTATGCCTGTATATGTTAATTGAATGAAAGATTCTCATCTGCTCATTTATTGGTAGTACCCAATGGTGTGGTCTATACAAAATGGACTTTTGGCATCTAGATGTTCATTTTTATAAACAAAAGGAAATTTTGTAATTATATATTTCAAGACTCTTAATATCTAAGATATTTAATGATACAATGTTAATTAATTTTCCCCACGGACAATGACAACAACAACAAAACAGTGAGAGATAATTGAGTCTAGGACCAAAGTCTCATCACACACCAACTCTAGGTCTCCATCATTCTATTTTCCTTTTGCCCATGGTTGAAATTATCTAAATCATTTAGGTTTCTATATATATTATATTTTCAGATCATATGAATTTAGGGGATTTTTTTTCACATACAGTATCTGAAATGCTGTCTCTCTCTTTTTAAATTTGTCACAAAATTAACCAGATTTGATATTTTCAAAGGTAGGTCCTGTTATTGGCTCCCTTCTGTGTTATTCAGTCTCTTGTGCTAACTCTTCACTGATACTATCTTATTTAATTTTCATGTAAAATATATGAGATGAAATAATTGATGCTTAGGTAAAGTGACTTTCTAATAATCCTAAACCTAATAAATGATAAAATCAAATTTTAAAATATCCCTCTTTCTAGTATAGTTATTATGCAGTCTTGCATCAGACAGATTTGTATGGAGTTCCATTCTTGCCACTTCTACCATTCTACCCTAAAATTGTCATCTATACCCTACACTATGGAAATCATCCCCTAACTGATTTCTGTGCTTCAATTTTGGCAATCATTAGCCAGAAAAATATTTGAAAAAATATAAATTTGATCATGTAATCCATTCTTAATGTTTTCCCTTCCTTATCTCCTTCAGATATTTGAGCTAAATTTACATGATAAGAAGGAGTTAGCTAGGCAAAGAAGAGGAATAAGGATATTCCAAATTGGCCGTGCAGATGCCTCACATATCCAAAAGGCAAGTTTGCTTGCAGATTTGCAAGTATAATTAGAGAGTTGAAGTCATTTTTTAAAGTATGTATTTTAGCAGGTGATTCTGGAATGATGGCATAGTTGGAAGCACCAGAAATCTGTCTCCTCATCCAGACAACAATTTTACTTTCAGAATATGTCTGATATAACTACACTGAAACTCTGAAGCCTATTGAAGTCTTGAAACTTCTGAAAGAAGGTTTGGACGGTAAATTGTAGTTAATTTTGATCTTCCAGTTCAGCTACCCATCCCTTGCACCCAGTTCCAGAGCAGCCAGCTGTGTACGTGTTCCTAGGGCAGCATGCACACAACTTGGGGAAGCCAGAATGTGCAAAAATGACTCTCAGATATCAGGATCTGTGCTCTGATCATTGATTGCTAATTTTGATGATTATAAAGAGGCAGTGGCCATTATTGTTACTCCAGCCCCCATTGTTGTAAGTACTTCTCCTGGCTGAGGTGACTTCAAGGGGATTTAAGAGGTTGGTGCCTTGTTCCCGCTTTTATTTTTGCCCTTGTCTCATTTTCGGAGCCACACATTGATACTAAAATGTTTTTTTAAAAACACATATATTAGGTAAATTAAGAAGTAACCACACTTGCCAAGGGGAAGTTACAGGGTTAAATAAGACATGAAAACACCTTAAGTTTACATTTCAGGCCAACTCGGCAACAGAGACAGCCTACAACAATCAAAACATAAAAAATGAAAACAAAAACAAACACTGCAGGAAAGGGATGATCTAATATTCTAGGGTTATTATAATATTGGATTCAGATGTATAGTTTTCAGCAAAATGTATAAGCATGCAAGGAAACAAGAAAAGATGAGACATTTAAGGAAAAAAATAAACCAACAGAAACAATTGCCGATGGTGGATCTACTAGACAAAAAAATTAAAATATCTGTATTAAAATACTAAAAGAATTAAAGGAACGCATTGAAAAGTCAACACAATTATGTGTGAACAAAGTAGAAAATCAATAAATTTATAGAAAACCTAAGGAGAAACAAAAAGTATAGCTAAAAAGTACAAGAAAAGAAAAAAAAAATCACTAGAGGGTTTTATAGAAAGATTTCATCAGGCTGGAGAAAGAATCAGCAAACTTGAAGATAGAATATAAAAATTATAGTCTTAGGAAAAGAAAGTTAAAAAAAAAAAAAACAGATTGAAGAGAAGTAAACAACTTAAGGGACCATTAGTATGTCATCAAGGAGACGAACATACACATTTTATAGTCCTAAAAAAGAGAGTTACAAAGGAGCAGAGAGAATGTTTGAAGAATTAATGGCTGAAGGCTTTCCAGATTTGGTGAAAGACATAAAATATAAGCATCTAAGAATCTCAGAGAACTCCACATGGGATGAAATCAAAGATAACCACACCTAAATACATTATATAATTAAACTGTTTAAAGGCAAATCTGGAAGCAGAATGGGAGACGTCTGCTTATCATATGCAAAGGATACTAATAAGTAACTTTGGAGACCACAAAGTGGTGAGTTGATATAGTCAGTGCTAAAAGAAGATTAAAAAATATATCAATCAAGAATCCTGTATTTAACAAAACTGGTCTCCAAAAATGACAGAGAAAGAAAAAGAATCCCAGATAAACAAAAGCTGAAAGTAGTTATTACTACTAACCTGCCTTAAGAGAAATGTTAAGGAGAGTTCTGCAGATTGAAATAAGACGACATCACATAGGAGCTCTCAATCAGTAAGGATAAATAAAGATTTTTTTTCCTATTTGAATACCCATTATTTCTTTCTCCTGCCTGATTGTCCTGGACAGAACTTCCAACACTATGTTGAATAGGAATGGTGAGAGAGGGCATCCCTGTCTTGTGCCGGTTTTCAAAGGGAATGCTTCCAGTTTTTGTCCATTCAGTATGATATTGGCTGTGGGTTTGTCATAAATAGCTCTTATTATTTTGAGATATGTCCCATCAATACCTAATGTATTGAGAGTTATTAGCATGAAGGGCTGTTATATGTTGTCAAAAGCCTTTTCTGCATCTATTGAGATAATCATGTGGTTTTTGTCTTTGGTTCTGTTTATGTGATGGATTACGTTTATTGATTTGTGTATGTTGGACCAGCCTTGTATCCCAGGGATGAAGCCCAGTTGATGATGGTGGATAAGCTTTTTGATGGCTGCTGGATTCAGTTTGCCAGTATTTTATTGAGGATTTTTGCATTGAGGGTCATCAGGGATATTGGTCTAACATTCTCTTTTTTTGTTGTTTCTCTGCCAGGCTTTAGTATCAGGATGATGCTGGCATCATAAAATGAGTTAGGGAGGATTCCCTCTTTTTCTACATATTGGAATAGTTTCAGAAGGAATGGTACCACCTCCTCTTTGTACCTCTGGTAGAATTCGGCTGTGAATCTGTCTGGTCCTGGACTTGTTTTGCATGATAGGCTATTAATTATTGCTTCAATTTCAGAGCCTGTTATTGGTCTATTCAAGGGTACAACTTCTTCCTGGTTTAATCTTGGGAGGGTGTATGTGTCCAGGAATTTCAAATTGTCCCCATTTGCAGATGATATGAGTGTATATTTAGAAAACCCCATCGTCTCAGCCCCAGATCTCCTTAAGCTGATAAGCAACTTCAGCAAAGTCTCAGGATACAAAATCAATGTGCAAAAATCACAAACATTCCTATACACCAATAACAGCCAAACAGAAAGCCAAATCATGAGGGAACTCCCATTCAGAATTGCTTCAAAGAGAATAAAATACCTAGGAATCCAATGTATAAGGGATGTGAAGGACCTCTTCAAGGAGAACTACAAACCACTGCTCAACAAAATAAAGAAGGACACAGACAAATGGAAGAACATTCCATGCTCATGGATAGGAAGAATCAATATCGTGAAAATGGCCATGCTGACCAACGTAATTTATAGATTAAATGCCATCCCCATCAAGCTACCAATGACTTTCTTCACAGAATTGGAAAACACTACTTTAAAATTCATATGGAACCAAAAAAAGAGGCCACATTGCAAAGACAATCCTAAGCCAAAAGAACAAAGCTGGAGTCATCCCACTACCGACTTCAAGCTATACTACAAGGCTACTGTAACCAAAACAGAATGGTACTGGTACCAAAACAGAGATACAGACCAAGGGAACAGAACAGAGCCCTCAGAAATAATACCACACATCTACAACCATCTGATCTTTGACAAACCTTACCAAAACAAGAAATGGGGAAAGGATTCCCTGTTTAATAAATGGTACTGGGAAAACTTGTTAGCCATACGTAGAAAGCTGAAACTGGATCCTTTGCTTACACCTTATACAACAATTAATTCAAGATGGATTAAAGGCTTAAATGTTAGATCTAAAACCATAAAAACTCTAGAAGAAAACCTAGGCAATCCATTGAGGACATAGGCATGGGCAAGGACTTCATGTCTAAAACACCAAAATTAATGGCAACAGAAGCCAAAATTGACAAATGGGATCTGATTAAACTAAAGAGCTTCTGCACAGCAAAATAAACTACTATCAGAGTGAACAGACAACCTACAGAATGGGAGAAATTTTTTGCAATTTACCCATCTGACAAAGGGCTAATATCCAGAAGCTACAAAGAACTTAAGCAAATTTACAAGAAAAAAGCAAACAACCCCATCAAAAAGTGGGTGAGGATATGAACAGACACTTCTCAAAAGAAGACATTTATGCAGCGAACAGACACATGAAAAAAAATGCTCATCATCACTTGCCATCAGAGAGATGCAAATCAAAACCACAATGAGATACCATCTCACACCAGTTAGAATGGTGATCATTAAAAAGTCAGGAAACAACAGGTGCTGGAGAGGATATGGAGAAATAGGAACACTTTTACACTGCTGGTGGGACTGTAAATTAGTTCAACCATTGTGGAAGACAGTGTGGTGATTCCTCAAGGTTTCTAGAACTAGAAATACTGTTTGACCCAGTCATTCCATTACAGGTTATATACCCAAAGGATTATAAATCGTGCTGCTATAAAGACACATGCACATGTGTGTTTATTGTGGCACTATTCACAATAACAAAGACTTGGAACCAACCCAAATGCCCATCAATGATAGACTGGATTAAGAAAATGTGGTACATATACAACATGGAATTCTATGTAGCCATAAAAAAGGATGAGTTCATGTCCTTTTAGGGACATGGATAAAGCTGGTAACCATCTTCTCAACAAACTATCGCAAGGACAGAAAACCAAACACCACATGTTCTCACTCATAGGTGGAAACTGTACAATGAGAACACTTGGACACAGGAAGGGGAACATCACACACCGGGGCTTGTCGTAGGGTGGAGGGTGAGGGGAGGGATAGCATTAGGAGATATACTTAATGTAAATGACGAGTTAATGGGTGCAGCACACCAACATGGCACATGTGTACATATGTAACACACCTGCACGTTGTGCACATGTACCCTAGAACTTTAAGTATAGATATAAAAAAAAGAATAAATAAAAATCTCAGTAATGGTAAGTATGTGGGAAATTGTAAAAGTCATATTACTTTAAATAATATTTGTAACTCCACTTTATGATTTCTCCATGATTTAGTGATGAATACATTAAAAAGCAATTACTCTAAAAGCTAATATTGTAACTCTGATTAGTAACTCTAAATTTTGTTTCCTACACAATTAAATATATTAATATATAGAAAAAATTATTGATTTATGGACAATAGTTCCTTATTGATTTTTTATCTACACAAACTGCCCAACGTTGAAAGTGGGTATTGAAGTATTCTCTTATTGTTGTGTTGCAGATCTCTTTCTTCAATTATATTAATATTTGCTTTATATATTCAGGTCCTCTGATGTGCTCATGCGTATGTATATATATATATATACACACACACATGCATATATATATATACACACACACATTTTATATATATAGTATGTGTCTGTATGTGTGTGTGTGTGAGTGTGTGATGGAGTTTCACTCTTGTTGCCCAGGCTGGGGTGCAATGGCATGATCTCGGCTCACTGCAACCTCTGCCTCCTGGGTTCAAGCAATTCTCCTGCCTCAGCCTTCTGAGTAGCTGGGATTACAGGTGCACACCAATTTTATATTTTTAGTAGAGATGGGGTTTCACCATGTTGCTAGCCTTGTCTTGGACTCCTGATCTCTGGTGATCTGCCACCTCAGCCTCCCAAACTACTAGGATTACAGGCGTGAGCCACCATGCCTGGCCTGGGTATATATATATATATATATATATATATGTATGTGTGTCTGTGTGTGTGTGTGTATATTTACATTTGCTCTAACTTATTGATGAATTGACCTTTTATTGTTTTATAATGGCATCATTTTCTTTTTTATAGTTTTCAACTTAAAGTCCACTTTATCTTATATAATTATAGCTACTTAGCTACCCCTGCTATCTTTTGTTTCTATTTGCATGGAATACCTTTTTTCCATTCAATCGTTTTCAGTCTCTGTGTGTGCAAAGAGTTGAAGTAAGCCTCTTATAGGTAGTATACAATGGAGTCTTGTCTTTTTTTTTTTTTTAATCCATTCAGCTTCTTCATGTCTTTCAATTGTGGAATTAAATTCATTTACATTCAAAGTAATTGGTGATAGGTAAGAACTTACTTATGCCATTTGTTCATTATATTCTGGTTAGTTTGTAGATCATTTGTTTCTCTCTCGCTTTCTTGCCATCTGCATTTTGACGAATTTCTGTAGTGGTATGCTTGAAATTATTTCTGTTTATCTTCTGTGTATCTAGTAAGGGTTTTGCTTGTGGTTACAATAATGCTTACATAAAACATATTGACAGATTATTTCAAGCTAATAATAACTTAACTTTGATCACTTACAAAAAAATGCTTCACTTCCCCTGACAATTTAAAAAGTGTTTTTGATAACACATGTTTATCGTTTATAGGTTGTGTTACTTAGCACATTTTTGTAACTGTAGTTTTTAATAGTTCTCCCTTTAAATCATCATTGTAAATATTTATTTTCTCAACATCATTACAGTATAAAATGTTCTGAGTTTTACTCAACTTCTTTTTATTAATGAGTTTTATATTTTTACATGTTTTTATGTCACTACATTGCAATGTTTTCCTTTTGCTTGAAAAACTCTACCATTTCTTATACAAGTAAATTCTTTGGGTTTTGTCTGAAAAAGTTTTTACCACCCATTTACCTTTATTTTTATTTTTATATATTTTTCAATACAGTGTCTCAGTCTTTTACCCAGGCAGTAATGCGGTGGCACAATCATGGCTCACTGAAGCTTCAAACTCCTGGGCTCAAGCAGTCCCCCTGCCTCAGCCTGCTGAGTAGCTGGGACCACAGGTGTGCACAACCATACCCAGCTAATCTTCATTTTTACTTTTAGCAGTGGAAGGGTCCCCTATGTTGCTCAGGCTGTTCGTAAACTCCTGGGTTCAAGCAGTCCTTCTGCATCAGCCCCCCAAGTGCTGGGATTATAGGCATAGGACACTGCACCTGGCCACACTCCTTTATTTTTATTTTATAAATTTTTTAAATTATACTTTATATTCTGGGATACATATACAGAAGGTGCAGGTTTGTTACATAGGAATACAAGTGTGATGGTGATATGCTGCACCTATCAACCTGTCATCAACATTAGGTATTTCTCCTAATGGTATCCCTCACCTAGTCCTCCACCCCCTGACAGGCCCCAGCTTGTGATGTTCCACTGCCTGTGTCCATGTTTTCTCATTGTTTAACTCCCACTTATGAGTGGGAGCATGTGGTGTTTGGATTTCTGTTCCTATGTTAGTTTGCTGAGAATGATGGTTTCCAGCTTCATCCAAGTCCCTGAAAAGGACATGAATTCATTCTTTTTTATGGCTACATAGGTTTCCATGGTGTATATTTGTCACATTTTCTTTATCCAGTCTATCATTGATGGGCATTTGGGTTGTTTCCAAGTCTTTACTATTGTGAATAGTGCTGCAATAAACATAACTGTGCATGTGTCTTTATGTAGAATGATTTATAATCCTTTGGGTATACACCCAGCAATGGGATTGCTGACTCAAATGGTATTTCTAGTTCTAGATCCTTGAAGAATTGTCACACTGTCTTCCACAATGGTTGAACTAATTTAAACTCCCACCAACAGTGTAATAGCATTACTATTTCTCCATAACCTCTCCAGCATCCATTGTTTCCTGACTTTTTAAAGATCACCATTCTAAATGGCGTGAGATGGTATCTCATTGTGGTTTTGATTTGCATTTCTCTAATGACCAGTGATGATGAGCTTTTTTAATAAATTTGTTGACTTCATAAATGTCTTCTTTTGAGAAGTGTCTGTTCACATACTTTGCCCACTTTTTGACTTTTTTTCCTTGTAAATTTGATTAAGTTCCTTGTAGATTCTGGATATTAGCCCTTTGTTAGATAGATAGATTGCAAAAATTTTATCCTCTTCTATAGGTTGCCTGTTCACTTGGATGATAGTTTCTTTTGATGTTCAGAAGCTCTTCATAGACTGCTAGCCAGACTAATAAAGCAGGAAAGAGAGAGGAATGAAATAACACAATAAAAATGATAAAGGAGACATCACCACTTATCCAGCAGAAACGCAAACTACCATCAGAGAATACTGTGAACACCACTATGCAAATAAACTAGAAAATCTAGAATAAATGGATAAATTCCTGAACACATACACCCTTCCAAGATTAAACAAGGAAGAAGTCAAATCCCTGAATAGACCAATAACAACTTCTGAAATTGAGGCAGTAATTAAAACCTACCAATCCAAAAAAGCCCAGGACCAGACAGATTCACAGCCAGATTCTACAGAGATACAAAGAGGAGCTGGTACCATTCCTTCTGAAACTATTCCAAACAATAGAAAAAAGAATCCTCCCTAACTCATTTTATGAGGCCAGCATCATCCTGATACCAAAACCTGGCAGAGACACAACAAAGAAAGAAAATTTCACACCAAGATCCCTGATGAACATTGATGCAAAAATTCTCAATAAAATACTGAGAAACTGAATCCAGCAGCACATTAAAAAGCTTATCCACCACAATCAAGTTGGCTTTATCCCTGGCATGCGAGGTTGGTTCAATATATGCAAATCAATAAATGTGATACATTACATAAACAGAACCAATGGCAAAAAACACATGCTTATCTCAATAGATGCTGAAAAGGTCTTTGATAAAATTTATCACCCCTTTATGCTAAATACACTAAATAAAATAGGTATTGATGAAACATATCTTAAAATAGTAAGAGCTATTTTTGACAAACTCACAGCTAATATCATAATGAATGGGCAAAAGCTGGAAGCATTCCCTTTGAAAATCAGCGTGGGCAAAAGCTGGAAGCATTCCCTTTGAAAATCAGCACAAGACAAGGATGCCCTCTCTCTCCACTCCTATTCAACATAGTATTGGAAATTCTGGCCAGGACAATCAGGCAAAAGAAAGAAATAAAGTGTATTCAAATAGGAGAGAGGAAATCAAATTATTTTTGTTTGTGGATTACATGATTGTATATCTAGAAAACCCCAACATCTCAGCCCCAAAAGTCCTTAAGCTGATAAGCAACTTCAGCAAAGTCTCGGGATACAAAATCAATGTGCAAAAATCACAAGCATTTCTATGCACCAATAATAGACAAACAGAGAGCCAAATCATGAATTCCCATTCACAATTGCTACAAAGAGAATAAAGTACCTAGGAATCCAACTTACAATGGATGAGAAGGACCTCTTCAAGGAGAACTACAAGCTACTGCCCAACAAAATAAGAGAGCACACAAACAAATGAAAAAAAAAAGTTCATGCTCACGGATAGACAGAATCAATTTCACGAAAATGTTCATACCACCCAAAGTAATTTATAGATTCAATGCTATTCCCATCAAACTACCATTGACATTCTTCATGGAATTAGAAAAAACTTTAAATTTCACATGGAACCAAAAAAGAACCTGTATAGCCAAGACAATCCTGAATAAAAAGAACAAAGCTGGAGGCATCATGCTGCCTGACTTCAAACTATACTACAAGGCTATAGTAACCAAAACAGCCTGGCACTGGTACCAAAACAGATATATAGACCAATGGAACAAAACAGGCGTCAGAAATGACAACACAGATCTACAACCATCTGACCTTTGACAAGCCTGACAAAAGTGAGCAATGGGGAAATGATTCCCTATTTAATAAGTGGCATTGGGAAAACTGGCTAGCCATATGCAGAAAACTGAAACTGGACCCCTTCCTTATACCTTATGCAAAAACTAACTCAAGATAGATTAAAGACTTAAACACAAGACCTTAAACCATAAAACCTATTTCTCTAGAAGAAAACCTAGGCAATACCATTCAGGACACAGGCTTGGGCAAAGACTTCATGACTAAAATACCAAAACCAATTGCAACAAAAGCAAAAATTGACAAATGGGATCTAACCCCTTTATTTTTAAATGACAGGATTCTGGGTATAGAATTCTCCATCAGAAGTCGTTTTCTTTTTTTTTTTTTTTATTTTTCATTTTTTTGGAATATATCATTCAATTCTCTTCTGGCCTGCAAGCTTTCTGCTGAAAAATCCAGTGACAGTCTTTTCAAGATCCCATTTTACACATTAAGTAGCTTTTCTCTGATAGCTTTCAGAGTCCAGATTGCTCATCATTACATGATGGAATCCCTGATAGCTTTCGATATTTTCCCTTTAAGTTTTAGCAATTTATTTATGATGCGTCTTAATGTAGTTTGATTTATATTCAAACTGTTATATGTTCACTGAGCTTTATAAATCTGTGTTTCTAACTTCTTCCCCAGGCAAGGGAAATTTTCTCAACTACTGTTTAGAACAAATGAATCTAACAGGTATTTACAGAACATTTCATCTAACAGCAGTGAAATACATATTCTTCTCAAGTATGCACAGAACTTTCTCTTCTATAGATCACATGTTAGTCTACAAGTCAATTCTTAACAAATTTAAAAAGAATGAAATTATATTGAGTACCATCTTTTACAACTAAAATGGCAGGAAACTAGAAACCAATAATAGGAGCAGGCTGGACACAGTGGCTCATTCCATAATCCCAGCACTTTGGGAGGCCAAACTGGGTGGATTGCTTGAGCTCAGGAGTTTGAGACCATCCTGGGCAACATGGCCAGAGCCCATCTCCACAAAAATACAAAAATTAGCCAGGCATGGTGGCATGTGCCTGTAGTCTTAGCTATTCAGGAGGCTGGGGTGGAAAGATTTTGCTTGAGCTTGGCTTATCAATTCTTCAGTGAGCTGTTGTCACACCACTGCACTCCAGCCTGAGTGACAGAGCTAGACATTGTGTCAATAATAATAATCATCATCATCATCATCGTCTTGAAGAACTCACAAATATGTGGAAATTAAATATCCTTCTTAATGACCTATAGGACAAAGGAGAAATTAAAAATTTTAAAAAAATCATGAGACAAGGAAAAATGGAAACACAATATACAAAAACTTACGAGATACAGCAAAAACAATTATTAGAGGGAATTTTATAACAATAAACACCTACATCAAAGAAGAAGAAAGATCTCAAACAACCTAATGTTATACCTCTAGCAACTAGAGAAAAAAAAAAAAAAAAGAACAAACTAAGCCCAAACTTAGGGGAAGGAAGTAAATAACAAAGATCAAAGTAGAAATAAACAAAATAGAGACTAGGAAAACAGTAGAAAATATAAATGAAACTAAAATTGTTTTTTTTAAAGATAAAATTCACAAATCATTAGCTAGAGTAACAAGGAAAAAGAGAAAGAAGACTCAAAATCCAAATGGACGGAATCGTTATAACTGATACCACAGAAATGCAAGGAACCTAAATACTATCGTGGACAACTATACAAAAAAAAATGAATAACACAGAAAAAATAAATAAATTCCTAGAAACATGCAATGCACCACAACAAATAAAAGAGAAATGGAAAAATCTGAACAAACTTGTAATGAGTAAGGAGATTGAATCAGCAATTTAAAAACTTTCAAAAATAAAAATAAAGCCCAGGGCATGATAGCCTCACTACCAATTCTACTAAACATTTAAATAACTAATATCAGTCCTTCTTAAGATTATCCAGAAAATTGAATTGGTAGGAAAACTTCAGAATTTATTTTACAAGACAAACATTACCCTAACATTAAAGCCATACAAGGACCTTACAAGAAAAGAATACAACAAGCCAAAATCCCTGATAAATAGGGAGCAAAAATCCTCAACAAAACTAGCAAACCAAATTCAGGAGCACATAAAATATTTATTAACTATGATCAAATGGGATTCATTCCACGAGAGAAAGGGTGGCTCAATGCACATAAATCAATAAATGAGTTACACTATATTTACAAAATGAAGAACAAAATCATAGATACAGGAAAAAAAAAAAATTCTCGATAGATCCAGGAAAAAAAAAAGCAAAAAAAAATTTGACTGCATTTAACATCAGGTCATGATAAAAGCTCTCAACAAATAGGTATTGAAATAATGTACCTGAACATAATAAAAGACATCTATGACAAGCCCACAATCAATATCATATTAAACAGTGAAAAGTTGAAAGCTTTTCTTCTAAGATTAGGAACTAGAAAAGGATGCTCACTGTCATCACTTCTATTCATTATAGCATTGGAAGTCCTAGCTAGAATAACTAGATTAGAAAAAAGAAATAGAAGGCCTCCATAAAAGAAAAAAAGAAGTGAAATTGTCAGTGCAAATTGAAATTGGCATCAGGTTTGCTAATGACGTGATTTTATTTTAGAAAACCCTAAAGGCTTTATCAACGACCTATTAGAACAGTTTAGTACATGTAATAAAGTTGTAATTTATGAAAACAAAATTTAAAACGAAAAACAAACCATCCAAAAAGAAATCAAGAAAATAATTCCATTTACATTAGCATCCAAAAATAAAATTTAATATTTAGGAGTACATTTAACTTAACAGGTGAATGATGACTATGATGAAAACTATAAGACCTAGGTGAAAGAAGCTGAGGAACACACAAGTAAATAAAAAGATAGCTCATGTTCATAGATTGAAAAATTTACCTTTTTTTAAACATACATAGTACCCAAAGCAACCTACAGATTCAATGAAATCTTTATCAGAATTCCAATTTGTTTTTCACAGAAATATAATAAAAGTCTAATAGAAAAAAAATCCCTGAACAGCTGAAACAATTGAGCAAAAAGAATAAAGTGGGAGGTATCAAATATCCTGATTTCAAAATAGATTATAAAGCTATTGTAGTCAAAACAGCATGGTACTGTCATGCAAGAAGATCTATTGATGAATGGAAAAGAAAAGAAAGCACAGAAGCAAAATCCTGACTATTTAAGGTCAATTGATTTTCCACAAATGCAATTAAGAAAAGATAATCACTTCAATAAATGGTGTTGACAAAACTGTATATCCACATTCAGAAGCATGAAATTGGATCGTTCTTACACACCATGTGTGAAAATTAATTCAAAACGGACAAAATACCGATATGAAAGAATGAATCAATAAATCTACTAGAAGTAAATGTAGGGTAAAGGCTTCGCAATTTGGTCTGGGAAAGGATTTCTGGGATGGAACTTCAAAAGCACAGATTAGAAAAGCAAAAATAGACAGAGGATATTGCATCTAACAGAAAAGTTTTCATGCAGCAAAGACAACAATTTACATAATGGAGAAATAGCCCACAAATTTAGATAAAATATTTTTAAACCAGACATATGGTAAGGGGATAAAATCCAAAAAAAAAAAAAAAAAAAGAAAGAAAAGAAAACTAATTTAGTAATAGATAAAGAATCTGAGCGGACATTTCTCGAAAGAAGACATATGAATGACAGACAGATATGTGAAAAAAATCCTCAAAGTCTCTAATCATCAGGGAAATGAAAATTGAAACCACAATGCAATATCACCTCACACTTATTAACATGGCTATTACAAAAATGATAAGTGTTGGTGAGATAACAAGTGTTGGCAAGAAAGGAACCCTTTGTACACTGTTGGGGCCAATGTAAATTAATATAATCATTTTGCAAAATAGTATGGAGATTTTCCAAAAACTGAAAGTAGATTCCATATGACCCAGAAATCTTATTTTTGGATATATAGCCAATGAATCTGAAATCAGCATGTGAACGAGATACCTGTACTCTCGTATTTATTTCAGAATTAGTCACAGTAGTCAAGATATAGAAGCAACCTGATTTTATTAAAAGATGAATGAAGGAAATGTGTGTACACACACACACACACACACAGTAGAATACTATACAGTCTTAAAAATAAGGAAATTTTTTTCATTCACAGTGTGCCTGGAACTGGAGAAATTTATGCTAAGTGAATTCAGCCAGTCATAGAAAGACAAATACTTTATGATCTCACTTATATGTAATATCTGAAAAACTTGATATCACCCTACTGACTCAGGTCCCCACTTTAGCTGCGCTTCTTTAATCTCTGCAGTTGTGACAGGAAGGTAAGTTGGAACGACTATGTGACTGGGGCGGGAACCAAACTGATTTCAGGACAACATCAGCAACCCCCAGGGATGGGGCCTGTGGGACCATGATGAGTTAAGAAGGACATTCACCAACAAGAGCCAGAAGAGTCAAGAAGAGCCAGATATATGTGGTGCACTACATAGGAATGTTCCAAAATGGGAATAAATTTGATTTATCCCAAGACAGAAACAAGTTCAAAACTGGTGAACAGGAAGTCATCAATGGTTTTGAAGAGGACATAGTGCAGATGAGCTTGGGGCAATAGGTGAAGCTGACTTGCATACCTGATGTGTCATATGGAGCCCCAGGCTACTCTAGTGTCATCCCTCCCAGTGCTACCCTATCTTTGACATGGAACTGCTCAACTTAGAGTGAAGGCAGGAAGGAAATCAAGGTGGCTGGGGATGGCTGCTGCTCACCCTGCTAGCCTGCTCTGCCACTGGGTTAGCTCCTCTTATTGGGGCTCTTGATCAGTGTGCTAACCTCACTGTCCCATGGCATGATCCATTCTTTCTGCCCAAGTTGCTGTGTATATGTTCGTTATTGTTCATGCATATCCTTGCTTGAGGAAATTTTCATTGCATTGAAACATTTCAAGTTGTGCATTTTTTAATAAGGCATGTAGTAGCCATTCCTGGTCACAGAAAATAGATTTCTTGCTTCCAAAATCTACACTGTTCTACCTTCACTGAAGCCAGACATGCAAGGTGATCAGATATGAGATATACACGATGTATGCTAGAGACTTGAGCCAGTTACCTTTGCTCTCACTTTCTATCTTATAAATTCTGTTGGCTGCTCACTTAAACAATGTCTGCTTTGGAAATAATATGTAAAATAAAGACCCAGTGCTTGACCAAAAAATAAATCAACAAAATAAAATTAAAAATAAAACAGTTGATCTCATAGAATCAAAAGTAGAAAGGTGGTTACCAAAGACTGGGGAAGGATGATGAAAATGAAAACATTGATCAAAGGGGACACAGTTCCAGTTTTATTGAAGGAATAAACTTCAATGTTGT
Source organism: Piliocolobus tephrosceles (assembly GCF_002776525.5). NCBI lineage: Eukaryota > Metazoa > Chordata > Mammalia > Primates > Cercopithecidae > Piliocolobus > Piliocolobus tephrosceles. The sequence continues at coordinate 65,542,762 of NC_045439.1, read as the reverse complement.
ATTCCACTACAGTTAGGAGGAATATATCATGTATGTTAAAATTGTTAAAATAATAGATTTTTAATGTCCTCTTGACCAAAAATATAAGTAGTTAAGGTGGTGGATATGTTAATTAGTTTAATTGGCTCTCTGTACAATGTATACATAGATAAAAATATCACATTTTACCCCATTGATATATACAATTATTATTTGTGAATTAAACATAAATTAATAAAATTTTAAAAGAAATATATTCATTTATATTTTTGGAAAAAATGTACAAAGATATAATTTTGTGACAACAGTTAAAAGTGGTGTGGATGGAACTGTCAAAGGAGTAGAGATTTTATACATTAGTTAAGCTGGAATAAAATCAGTGTCTTGTAATTGGAGGATGTTAAATTCAATCATCTGGTAACTACAAATAAAGTGCTAGAGGATATACACAAAAGAAAATGAGAAAGCTACTGGGTGCAGTATCTCATGCCTGTAATCCCAGCACTTTGGGAGATCGAGGTGAGTGAGTTGCTTGAGCCCAGGAGTTTGAGACCAACTCAGGCAACATGGCAAAAATCTCATCTCTAGAAAAAATACAAAATTTAGCCAAGCATGGTGGTGGCATGCACCTATAATCCTAGCTACTCAGGAGGCTGAGGCAGGAGTATCACTTGAGCCCAGGAGGCTGAAGCTGCAGAGAGCTGGTATCATGCCACTTCACTGCCTGCCTGGGTGACAGAATGAAGTCCTGTCTCAAAAGAATGAAAAAATAAATAAGAAGACAGAAATACATTTAACCATTTCAATACAAAACAAAATTAAATAAACACAAAAGAGGATAATAGTGTAGGAAATGAGGAGCATTATTCTATAATACATATGGAAAACAAATAGCAACATGACTAAAGTAAGTCCCACATTATCAGTAATCATTTTAAGTGTAAACAGATTAAACACTCCAATTCAAAGGCAGAGATTGGTAAAATGCATTAAGAAACACACGCACACCATAATTCAAATAATATGCTGTTCACAAGAGACTCAGTTTGGATCCAGAGACACCAATAGGTTGAAAATGAAACTATGTAAAAATGTATTTCATGCAAATATTAACAAAATTTAAAGTGGGGGCAGCTATAGTAGTATCAGACAAAATAAATTTTAAATTTATAAAGCTTTCAAGAGACAAAGGCATTATTTATTAAAAGTTGAGCAAGAGCAATAGAGCAAGAAGATAAAAGTTTTAAATATTTACACACATAGTAATTGACTGTAAAAATATAAGATAAAAACTGACAGAATTGAAGGGGAAAATAGCTCTACACAATAGTTGGATACTTCAATACTTCACTCTCAGTAGAACAACTAAACAGAAGATGAAAAGATAGAGGATTTAATGAACAAAGTAAGACAACCGGACCTAACAGATATACACAGAACACTCTATCCAACAACAGAATGCACATTCTTCTCAAGTTCACCCAAGACATTTTTCAGGATATAACATATATTAAGCCACAGATTAAGTATCTATACATTTTAAAAGATTGACATCACAGAAAACATTTACTGTGATGACGATGGCAGAATAAAGTTAGAAATAACAAAAGAAAACTAAAAATACCACAAATTGGTCAAAATTAAATAACGCATATTTGTGGAAATTAAATAACACAAATCGGTCAAAAAAATCACAAGGGAAATTAGAAAATGCTTAGCAATGAATGAAAAAATCATAACATATCAAAACTTATGGCACTCAGTCAAAGTACTGCTCACTGGAAAACTTTTAGCTATACTTGCTTACATTTAAAAATAAGAAAGCTCTTCATTGAACAACTCAACTTTACAATTTCTGGAAATTGAAAAAGAGGACCAAACTAAACCCAAAAAAAATAGAAGAGGGAAATAAATAATAAAGATTGGAGAAGAAATCATTGAAATAAATAATAGTAAAATAAGAGAGAACATCATTCAAATTAAAAATTGGTTCTTTGAAAGGCTCAGTAAAATTGATGAATATTGGACTAAGAAAAAAATGAAAGAAGATTCAAAATAAGATTGTTATAGTAGTAAATGAAAGTGGGGATGTTACTACTAGTTCTACAGAAATAAAAAGGATTACGAGATTATCCTGAACAATTGTATATCTACAAACTGAATAACCTACATGAAATAGACAAATTATTAAAAGTACAAAACTTACCAAAATTAACCCACAAAGAAATAGAATATCTGAATAGTACTGTAACTAGTAAGGAAATTGAACCAGTAATTAAAATCTTCCCCAAAAAGAAAAGCCCTGGATCTGATGGCTTCACTAATGAATTCTACTAAATATTTAAAGAACTAACACTAATCTTTCTCAAATGGAAAAGGAACAAACACTTCTTAACTCATTATATGAGACCACTGTTACCCTGCTAGCAAAGCCAGACAAAGATAATACAGGAAACAAATATTGCAGGCAGTTATGCCTTATGAACATTGATGTATAAATTCTCAACAAAATACTAGCAAACTGAATTCAGCAGCATATTGAAATGATTATATACCAATTGACTGCGTGTGGCTTATTCCTAGAATGGAATGATGGCTCAATATATTAAAATCATTCACTGTAATATACCACATAAACAGAATGAAGGAAAAAATACACGATTATCTCAATTAATGCCAAGAAAATATTTGACAAAATTCACTATCTTTTCCTGATACAAAACACTCAAATAATAGAAGAAAACTACCTCTATATTATAAAAGTCACGTATGACAAAAAATGCAGAAGCATCACACTCAGTGGGGCAAGACTAAAATATTTTCTCCTAAAATTATGAACAGGGCAAGAATCCACTTTGCCCCTTTAATTCAATGGAGTGGTAGTTCTTCGCCAGAGCAGTTAGGCAATAAAAACGAATTAAGGGGTGAAATGATATCTCATTGTAGATTTTATTTTCATTTCTCTGATTATCAGTGATGTTGAACACCTTTTTCTATACCTCTTTGCCAGTTATATTTCCTCTTTTGAGCAATATCTATTCACCTGCTGTGTACTCACAAAAATTAAAAAAAAAGAGGAAAAAAAAATTTAGAAAGGCACCCCAAATGTATAAAAGAAAGAAGAAAGGAAAGAAGGAAAAGACATTAGAATTGAAAAGAAAGAAAGAAAATTATCTCAGATCTCAGATTATATGATCTTTTAAGTAGAAAATCCTAAAGAAAATGCACACTTAAAAGCCTGCTAGAACTAATTAACACATTCAGCAAAATAAGCGAATAAAATGTTAACACACAAAGCTCATTTGCAGTCTACACACTAATAATGAACAGGCTGAAAAGAAAATTAAGAAAATGATTCCATTTACAATACCATCAGAAAGAATAAAAGAGTTAGGAATAAACTTAACAAAGGAGGCAAAAGCCTTACAGAGTGACAACTACAAAACATTTCTGAAATAAATGAAAGAAGACATAGATTAGAAAGAATTCCTGTGTTCAAAATGGGAAGAGTTAATATTGTTAAAGCATCAGTACTACCCAAAGGGATCCACAAATTTCCAATCACTATATTCTGATTACTTTTATTGAATAAATTTTTAAAAATTCTAGAACACAGAATTTCAAGAAATCCGGAATAACCAAAATATATATATATATATTAAATAAATATATAAATACATTTGTATATTTTAAATAAATATAAATATGTATTTTAAATAAATATATTTAAATATATGTATTTGTATATATAAATTTACATATTTATATATATAAATTTTAAATATATATTTATATATATAAATTTAAAATATATGTATATATTTAAAGCTGTGGGGCTAATACTTCCTGATTGCAAAACTTACTACAAAGCTACGGTAATCAAAGGATTTTAGTACTGGCATAAAGACAAACATATATACCTATGAAATGGAATACAGCATTTAGAAACAAACCCTTGCATGTATGGACAGATTATTTTTGACAAGGTTGTCAACACCATTCAGGTGGGGAAAGGACAGTCTTTTTAACAAGTGGTGCTGGAAAAACATGCAAAATAATTAAATTGGACCTTTACATAACACCATATACAAAAATTAAACTGGATAAAAGACCTAAATATAATACTGACAACTATAAATTTAAAACAACACACAAGGCAAACACTTTAAAATATTGGATTTAGTAATGGTTTATTGGATATGACTGCAGAGGCATAGCCAACAAAGAGAAAAATAGACAAATTGGAATCATGAACATTTTGTAAAGTGCATAAAAGATACTGTCAATAGAATAAAAAGGCAACCCACAGAATGGGAAAAAGTATTTGGAAATTATATATATGTTAAGTTATTAATATCCTGAATTTATAGAGAACTCCTAAAACTCAACAAGAAATAAGCCAATTCAAAAATAGATGAAGGCCTTCAACAGGCATTCTCCAGAAAAGATATACAAATGGCCAACAAACATATAATAAAATGCCTAACATCAACAGTTTTAGGAAAATGCAAATCAAAACTACCATGTAATACTACTTCATAATCATTAGAATGAAAACTCTCAAAAGAATATAAACACAGAAAATAAGAAGACTTGGAGAAGATATGAAGAAATTTAAACTTTTGTACGCTCTTGATATGTTGGCAGGAATGTAAGGTGTAAGTGGTTCATTTTCCTGGGAAAAGAATAAGATAGTTCCTCAAAATATAAAAATAGAATTATTTTGATTCAATAATTCCACTTTGGGTATAGAGGTGGAAAGAATAGAAAGTGAGATATCAAGAAATGTATTTGTATATCTATGTTTAAAATTATATTGGTCACAAAGCTAAAAGTGGGAAGCAATTCACCTGTCCATTAGCAGACAAATGGCTGAGGTAATGGTATATACAGGCGATGGAATATTACTCAGCCTCATAAAGGAAAAAACAACCTACATATGATAGAGCATGGATAAATCTTGAGGAGATTATACTAAATAAAATACACCAATTACAAAAGAATATTATATGATTCCACTTATAGAAGGAACTTAAGAGTAGTCCCAAACATAGCAACTGACAGTGGAATGGTGATTGCAAGGGACTTCATGTAGGGGATAATGGAGAGTTATTTTTTAATAGTTTTGCAAGATGAAAAAATTCTGGAGAAAAGTGGTAATGATGGTTGTGCAACAGTGTAAATGTACACAATACTACTAAATTGTGCACTAAAAACTATTAAGATAGTAAATTTGTTTTGTATTTTTACCCCAATATTAAAAACTCAGAAAAAAATATATGGTTCAGTATGCATGCAGCTTAGAGTGTGAGGAATGGTGAAAATCAGATGCTTATGGGCTTTTAATGGTATACTCGAATTTCATATGTGACATGTAATTTAATTTGCATTTAAGGATCATCATTATAGTGTTGGCAAAATAAAAATATGGATGACCTACTCTATTTTCTGCTGCTATAACAGACTGGGTATTATATATACACACACACACATATATATGTGTATATACATACACAGAAGTTTATATACAGAGGCATGGGATTCTATAGCATGGCACCAGCACCTGGCAGGGGTCACTCCATCACAGAAGGGTTGAAGATGAAAGTGAGGACACCAGACAGAGACTAATTGGCAAGCTCATATTTTTTTTTATAACGAACTCACTGTTATGATAACTTGCCCACTCCCACGATAATGTCATTTAACTATTTACTAGGACAGAGCCTTCATGACCTAATCACCTGTTAAAGCCCTCACCTCTTATTACTGTTGCAATGACAATTAAGTTTCCAACACATGAGCATTGAGAGACATATGCAAACAGTAATAATCCAGAATATGTTGTATTGTCTTATAAAACTGTATTGCCTCATAAGACTGAATCCATTTATAACTCTTGTATTAATGCATGTGAGAGACAGTGAAATATTGACTTATAATAAAGCAAGAACTGAGTGCAAATAGAACCAAAGGATGTAATAGACATTGAATTAACAAACATTCATTGATTTAATGACAGATTCCATAAAAATGTGGTACATATAAGCTACGAAATATTATACAGCTATAATATTCCATGGTGTATATAGAGATGATGTCTTTTGCGGGAACATGGAAGGAGCTGGAGGCTATTATCCTTAGCAAACTAACACAGGAACAGAAAACCAAATGCTGCGTGTTCTCACTTATAAGTGAGAGCAAAATGATATGACCTTATGAACACAAAGAAGGAAACAATAGACACTGGGGTTTACTTGAGTGGGAGGAGGGAAAGAAGAAGAAAAGATCACTATTGGATATTGGGCTTAATACGTGGGTGATGAAATAATATGTACCACAAACTCCCATGACACATGCTTACCTATGTAACAATCCTTCATATGTACCTCCAAACCTAAAATAAAAGTTAAAATAAGTTCACTAATTAGATGAGAAAATTTTCATCCTAATGTTGCAAGTTCATTATCACTAAATCAATGCCAGAATTAAGAATTGAGTTACTGATGTTAGAAAACTAGCACATATTTAAATGAAATATCAAAAATGGTAACTTTTAGCTAACATCAACAGGGATACATGCACATTTTGAAGCTGTGTAACTTTCTTTTCTGTATTAAAACATATTTTCTGTTTAACTTATTCATTTTGATATGATGAGATAAGTTTAAGCATATATTGCCCTTAGCTCCAAAATAAATTAGAAAAATTGTGTGTAAGTGATTTTATAATTTGGTCCCTATAAATTATATTTCCATTTTATTTCTTAGTGTTTACATCCTGTATAATGTTGTAAGTTTTCTTCTTTCTTCACATCATGTCTTAGTTGAAATTTCTTGAGACTAACTTTTCATATATGTATAATATTTATATATTATATGTATATAAACATATTATATATATAATTATATATTTTATATATATATAAAGTAGAATGGAAAGAGATTCTATAGTTTTTTACCTGCCAGCAAATATTGGCATAGATCTGTGTAAGAGATATCATCTTTCAGCCTTGAAAATGAGAGCAAATGATAACTGTGATACCTGCTTTGTAATATTATTTCAAAGGTCGCATAAAATAATGTATGTAAAGAAGCTTTGAAAATGATAAAGTACATATATGAAATATCAGAATTTGCTTTCATTTTATTGTGATCTCAGTTAACCACTTATGCAAAATTATTTTGCTAATGCAGGTGTATTATTCCATTTTCAAACTGCTGTAAAGATGCTACCTAAGACTGGGTAATTTATACACAAAGGAGGTTTATTTGACACAGTTTTGCATTGCTGGGGAGGCCTCAGAAAACTTACAATCCTGAAGTAAGGCAAAGGGGAAGCAGGCACCTTCTTCACAAGGTGGCAAGAGAGAGCACACAGGTGAAGCTGTCACTTATCATTATTATTATTATTATTATACTTTAAGTTCTAGAGTATATGTGCACAACGTGCAGGTTTGATACATAGGTATACATGTACCAAGTTGGTTTGCTGCACCCATCAACCCGTCATCTACATTATGTATTTCTCCTAATGCTATCCCTCCCTCAGCCCCCCACCCACCAACAGGCCCTGGTGTGTGATGTTGCCCACCCTGTGTCCATGTGTTCTCATTGTTCAACTCCCACTTATGAGTGAGAACATGCTACTTTTAAAACCATCAGATCTTATGAGAGCCCCTTCACTATCTTGAGAAGACTATAGGGGAAACTGTCCCAATAATCAGTCACCTCCCACTAGGGCCCTCCCTCAACACAGTTACAATTCAAGATGAGATTTGGGTGGGGACACGGAGTCAAACCATTTCAGCATATAATCACTCTAAAGAAGAAAATCAAATTATGCTCTTGTTAATAAAGTTCGGTGTTAATAGCATTTATGGTAAAATTCAAATGCACATAGTTTTAGAGCTAAAAATGGAGTTACAGCTCCTGTGGTCAAGCATCAAAATCACAAATTAGAACATATTGAAAAAAAAAACCTGAAATTATAATCTTTCCACATATGTATATTTTTCTTTCCTCCAATGCACATATATATTGGCTTAAGAATGGACTTCTAGGTATGTTCAAGGAGATGAGATAAATATTCACACTTATATTTAGTTTTAAATGTTTATCACATTATAAAGTCATTGGTGATACATACAATGTATCTGTTTATCTCATCTCTTTGGAAGTCTCTCCAAGCAGATGCACACTCTGAGGATGCAGAGAAATCAGTTTGATTTTGAGCATAGGGTTAATTTAACCCTAAGTATCTTACTAAAGGCAGTCTCACAGGACATTAGCATTAGGCAGAATCCTCAGCGCCAATCTCCTCCAAACTTAAGTCCTACACAAGAATGTCATTTTTGGTACCCATATAGAGTGAGCCTATCAGAAATCAATTCACTCATTTTCTCCATGGTGGCTCATACTAATATGGGACTATCCTAATAGTAAATTCTTAATGTAAAAGCAAAGCCCCCATGCAACTGTTATCCTTCTTTCCAAATTATGCTTTCAAATGGCATTTGAAGATATCTTCTCCTTATCATATCTCTTTCTCAAGCTAAAATGTCCAAGGTTTTTCTAACCATTTTTTAATTGCAATGATTGCCAGATTTCCTTAAGTTTTTGTCTCCAGGCATGTTTCACCAGAATTCATAATGAGACACATTGTTTTCCAGATGTAGCTTGATAAGGATGACATATTTCAATGTGATTATTAAACTTATTCTTCTGGATATGTCTTTTCTATTAATGAATGCTGAGATTGCAGTCCTGAAACTATTGACCATTAAGGATCATAGAGAAAATTAATCCCTTATGTATATTTCATATAAACTACTTTCAAAGAAGTAACCCTCACCTGTACTTTAATAGTTAAGTTTCTAAATCTAAGCTTCTTTACTTTGGCTTTACTATATTTCATTTTGATAGTCTCAGCCCATTCATTAAACCTATGGAGACATTTTTAAATCCCAGTTTTGTGTCAGTCACAGATTCACAGATTTAACAAGGATCATTTCTTATGTCCTTTCTTAAGTCAGTGTTAAAATGATGAACAAGAAAATACCAAGGACAGCAGCGTTATGGTCTAATAAAATAGCGTATCTGAAAATGCTTTGCAAACATTATTTTGTATTCATCTTTAGTTTTTCATTCTTCCTTCTGTCTTTTATACATGACGGTTTATAATCTGACCTTATGGAAAATTTGTCCTGTACAGCCTTCATAGTTTAACTTTCTTTCCAATGACTTCTCTATCAAAATAATTTCTAATAGCATCATTTAATTTTCAATTTTAATACATTCTCTTCTTTTTGAGTTACCTTTTCTTTTGGAAACTTTCTCCTCAAGAGGTGACTTCTTTGAATAGTTTTTACTATGTGGTTTTTCTTCATTTGCAGTTAAAAATGTAATTTGTTGTATGTAGGCAAAGGTGCTAGATGCTGCAGGGCATACAATTATTCATATTATATTCCTGGGCCTCAAACAGCTTACAGGCCAATAAGAAATCTAAGACATGTGGTACATCACATGATGGACCATTAGGGTGGTTCATTTTAAAGTGTAATACCTCTCACATCTAAACTGTTAGTTCTTCCCTGTCCTTGTAATGTGTTTTTAAGTCCTCCTGCCAAAAAAGGTACTTCACGCGCTTATAGATATTTCTCACACCCATATTGCTTTTCAGAATATTTGCAGTTCTTTGAAACTCCCGTACTCTATGTGGTCCTTAGTTTTTCTGAGTTTATTCCAAAATCTCTTTTAACAAACTATAAATCTAATTTTCAATTGCTCAATAGTTTCCCAGGACTTATAGTCTCATGTTCAACCCACTGACTTTAATATATATGTTCCAGTATTTTTACAATGACCATTATAAAGTATATTTTGTCTCTTTGTCTCTCTCTACACACACACCCACATACACACACATACACATATAGATACAGAGCACCAGAAATCAGCATTTTATTTTTAACTAACAAAGGGAAACAATATTAGGCAAGCACAGGTAGCGACTCTGATTAACACCAGTCCAGGAGTGCACTTAGTAGCTGGTTATTTTACCATATTACATACCTGGTAAAAAAATGTAATCTCTGTGCTTTACCATAATGCTATTTATGTGGTCTGGTACCCAAAGCAAACAGTAATTCAGTACTTTCCATTGACTGATGGATTTATATTTTTTCTAGTTTTCTGTGAGACACACTGTATTTCAAATGTGGTTTAATAAGGACAAATAATTCACTGTGTCAATTAAACATGTTTTACTAGATGTTCCTTTTCTAATAAGGAACATCTAGTGCTAAGATTGCAGTCCTGAAACTATTCACACTTAAGGCTCACCCTAAGGCAGATGATACACTGTTATGTAGATTTTCATGCAGTCATGGAAATAACACAGAGGGATTCCCACATATCTTATACCTGGTTTCTTCCAATGAGGGCTACATCTTACATAACTGTAGTACAATATCACAATCAAGAAACTGTCATTCATGCAACCCACTGACCTTATCAGATTTTTACCAATTTTACATATACTTGTATTTGCTTTCATTTAGTTTTCTAAATTTTATCACATATGTAGGTATACATGAACACAGTCAAAATATGGAAAAGTTCAATTAGCATGATACATTCTGCTACATGTGTGTAGCCACAAATAATTCTCTCCCTCATCCCTAAATAAATAAATAAACATTTATTTCTTAATTTTTAGATACAGGGTCTTACTATGTTGCATAGGCTGGGCTTGTTCTACTAGGTTCAAGCTGTCTTCCCACCTCAGCTTTCCAAAGCAGCTGCGATTACAGGCATGTGTCACTGTGCCTTGCTTCTGTTATGTCTAATTTTAAAAGAATAACGTACTCATGTATTACTTGTATTATGAATATTAATAAACAAATGGAGCATGCACTTTCTCATTTGCACATGAAAAAATTGATCTGGCTTCTACAAATTTACACATGAATCAGAACGCTAAAGAGAAGACATAATGTAATATAAATGTTTTGAAATTCTGCTGAATTGGGGTTTTAAAAATTTGTTTGTTTATAAAATGTTCAGTATTATGGTTTCTTTATGAAATAATTTCTGATTTAACATGCAAAGAGGAGGTCTTGGAGGAAGGAAGGAGTAAACGAAGGATGAGAGAGGATGGGAAGGAGGAAGGAAAGAAGGGAATCGGGGAAGGATAGAGAGAAGAAAGAGGAAACAGGAAGGGAAGGGACACAGAGGAGGGGAGAGAAAGAGGGAAAGTGAAAACTGGTAGTACAAAGGATCTAAATAAGGGGATTATATTATAGAAAAAAATGGTTAGGGATCAGATGGAGATAAAACATCCATCCAGGAATACAGTAACACAGAGATTTGCTATTATCCAATAATCAGCTAAAATGATGTTAACAGTAAGCCCCAATGTCCATTTGGACTAATAAAGACTTGCCACCTCATCCTGATACGAACCTATATTGGGCTCCTCATGGAAGGAGTGGAAAGAGGTCAAAAAACAGGTCAAAGTTGAAATAGATAAAATATTGATTGACATAAAACTTTTTTTTTCAGGTTGTGGTACGTGGGTACATGTGTATACACAGGTGTATGCATGTATGTAATATATCAAATAACATTCACAGTGACACTGTGATGTATGTAGTATAACCATTTAAAATCCAATGGACAAAAGGTTTAAGTGTTAAGAGTTACTGAAGGGAAAAAGAGAGAGGGAGGGAGACAGGAGAAAGAGGAAGGAAGGAAAGGAGAGAGGGAGGGAGGGAAGAAATGGGAGATACAGGAAAAAGGAAAGAAGGGAGTAAGAGAATAAAGAAGGAAATATCGTATGTGGATAAAAAATGATAATTATTCTGTTGATACACACAAATCGATATTCTGTTTTAATTGGAAAAGATCATTACCAAAGAGCTAAACTGGTATACATATTAGTTTGACCATACTATCTGTCTGCTGACTTTTACCAGACCATTAAGAACAACAAGAATGTGGTGTTTTGTTTTTCCATATGGTCCAAAGAACAGAGTAGGCCTGACATTTACATTGTCAGAGCAGACCATGAGCTAGCAAATGAAATCAAAGGACTCTCTCATTTCACCAAGGGATGAAGATGTGCTAAAGTTGTCTTCAGGGAAAAAGAAAGTTTATAGCCCTTTGAGTTTCTGATAAATGTCAAGAAAAATTTTAGAAGAAGAATATTAAATTGTGAAATCATTATTTGAAGTATTTTTGTTATTACTTTGGATTGTTTTGATTCTGTCATTTGACAAAATATTGTTGTGCAAGTAAAAGTATTTTGATAGCTCTGGGGTCTTCAGCTGGGCCTGGTTTTACATTTCTTTTGTTTATTTTGCATGGAAATTTTACAACCACTATCTAATAAACAGAAACTTTGTAATTAAATTAAAATTGTAATAATATGTTTTGGTTTTCACAGAATCAGTTATTAATTTAGCATCTCTGCTTTTGTATGTGGTGAGAATCTCATATTTTAAACTATTACTATGAAACATAGTGAATGAGTCATTTCTTTAAAAACAATGAAAAGCAAGCACAACCTCTACCCACCTTCTGTCTTCACACCCTGAAAAAAAAACAAAAAACAAAAATCCTTCACCTAAGTTGTAGCTTACTGAAATACTGAAATACAGTATCCCTTAATGTTATTTTCTGTTAGTTGTTAACAAGATATTACAAATGCAGTAATAAAATTTTTAGTTCAGCAAGATTTATGTTTTATTTAACTGCTGAACTCTTGCTATTAGAGGAAAGGAATGATTAGTTGTTTTCATTTACAATGTGACATTTACATTAAGCAATAAATGCTCTAGTAGTGTATTAATTTATTTGTCATATGATCTTGGACATGTGCAATAATTTGTAAAAGTTTTCCTATAGCCAAGGATATGGTGCTACATTTTTTCCAATAACAAATGCATTTTCATATTCAATCATTGCCTCTAATTTAATTTTTAAAGTAGGTTTAGCAATATTAATGGTGAGGCAAGCATGTTTTAATAATAGTGTTTATATGAATTTCTGAATAATTATGCTTTAACAAACTTATTAATATGAAGTAATTTTCAATTTTTTGCTTGTGTCCCAAATTATTTTTCAAGTCATTTGTTTTAATAAAATAGCAATCCCTATCTTACAACCTCAGTTTTGGAGTAGTCCCATAAAAATAATGGCTATTTTGTGTCAAAATATTATTACATGATTATAAATAAGTAATTGAATGAACTGCAATGACATCATATGATTCAATTATTTATATATTTTAAAACAGCTGGTTTTTGCATCATGTAGGCCAAAACATTTAGCTGTTTATTTTTTAACCATTTTTAACACAAAGTGAATGTAACTAAAGACAAATGTAGAAAAACTCATTCCTTGTTTATTTTGTACTATTAGGAATTCTAGGGAGAAGTGATTGGAAATGATACCATTTGATGGATTCATAATTTTTCAAACGTTATGAATATTTAAAATGAAGGAAATATGTGAGATGATATTCTGGTGTCTTCAGATATTTCAAGAGTTTTCAATGGGTCAAAACTTATGGCAAGTTTAGGAAGATTTTCTAAGGGTAACAAAATTGTTGCAATGCCTATAATGTATAAGGTATTATGATTAGTACGTTCACATACATTGTATCTTCAAATAGTTACAACTTTTTGTAACTGTTTTCATTTTGAAAGAGAAAAATGGTAATGTGGTCATAGTTGTGATTTCAGCCTTGGTCTAGAAGACTTTAGAGTCCTACCTTTGTTGATTTTAAGGCTCTTACCAATGTATATGTTCAGTCAGTTGATGAACACTTAGTAAAGATATCCTAGAGGATAAGAAAGTATCATTAGGTGCTGGAGGAGATAATGATTCTCACTTTTAAATACATATTTTCTAATAACTTCTAGAACTTTGCCCATGTTTTCTAAGTTCTTTCTGAGTTTAGTATTGGCACCTTATGTGGTTTGGCTTTGTCCTCACCCAAATCTCATTTTGAGTTGTAGCTTCAGTAATGCCCATGTGTCGTTCCATGGGAGGGACACGGAGGGAAGGAATTGAATCATGGGGGCAGGTCGTTCCCAGGCTGTTCTGGTGATAGCGAATAAGTCTCATAAGATCTAATGATTTTATAAAGGGTAGTTCCCCTGCACATGCCCTCCTGCCTGCCGCCATGTAAGATGTCCCTTTGCTCTTCCTTGATCCTCTGACATGATTGTGAGGCCTCCCCAGCCATATGGAACTGAGTCCATTAAATGCTTTTCCTTTATAAATTACCCAGTCTCAGTTATGTCTTTATTAGCAGCATGAGAACAGACTAATACATCATCCACAATAATTGTTAGAGGGAGAACTATGCTTCTTGGAAATACATGTACATAAACAATAATAGTTGCTGAATTTTCTAAGACTATGCAAAGATAGTAACAACTTGGAACTAAGAAATTGACCTTAATTTTTTATAGGATGTTCCATTTCAACATAATATTAAGAAAAAAAATCTTGGTATGATAACACTAGAAAATGTAGTATTAGAATCTCAAATCTGAACTTTCTCACTTTAGTCATTGCATTGACCAAAATATATGGGCTAAACAAATAACACCTTACTTTAATATAGAACCCTTATTGATTTTCTGAAAATTTAACTTACATTATGAGATGTAAGACATTTTATAGAGTGAGATAGCCCTAGGTGAGAGTCCTCACTTTGCTATTTATCTGTATGACCTTGCCCAAGGTTACTTGATCTTTCTCTGTCCTTGCATTTTTGTAGCACTAAAGTAGAAATATGTATTTACCTCATTCGTTTCTTAAGAGAATTTTTTAACACATGTTTTATGGTAGCTGGAACATAGTAAGTCTTAATACAGGTAGTATTACAAAAAAAGGAAATGCTGTTCTCATTAGTTATGTGACCGTATAGACAATAAATTTTCTCTGGGAAATTAGAATTTAGGTAGGAATGTCAGCTGTTACTGTGCTTTTTATGCTAAAAGGAAGACAGAGACGTACTGTTGGTCAACAGTATGTTTTAGGGGGAGTTAGGATGATATTAAGAGGCCTTTATATTTTGCTACCATAATGAAATAATATAAAATGTAATTACAGAATTCAGATTTTTTTTTTATACTGCACCTTTACTACAAAGAAAGAAACATGATCAGAGCTATAGAGACAATGAGGTGTTTTAACCAAAACAATTTATTTAGCAATACATTGTGCCTGTATTTACTAACATGTGTGCAGAATACATACATATGAATATTATTTTTGTAACAACAAAATCCCAGAAAGGTGTACTTTTCAGTTAAGATACTTTAAGAACAGATTATGCTTATGGTAGATGTGCACTGTTAGAATGAATGGATTCATGCTAGAAGACAGAAATGGAATGTTCTTCAAGATGTTAAAGACACAGGGCACAGGCCGGGCACGGTGGCTCACGCCTGTAATCCCAGCACTTTGGGAGGCCGAGACGGGCGGATCACTAGGTCAGGAGATTGAGACCATCCTGGCTAACACGGTGAAACCCCGTCTCTACTAAAAATACAAAAAAATGAGCCGGGCGTGCTGGCGGGGGTACCTGTAGTCCCAGCTACTCGGGAGGCTGAGGCAGGAGAATTGCATGAACCTGGGAGGCAGAGCTTGCAGTGAGCCAAGATCGCGCGGCTACCCTCCAGTCTGGGCTACAGAGCGAGACTTCGTCTCAGAAAAAAACAAACAAACAAACAAAAAAAAAAAAAAAAAAAAACAAAAAAAACAGGGGCACAACAGAGCAAAGTATTCTGATATATGTACAAAAATATACACACACACACACATACATACACACACAAACTATTTCTGAAAGAATATTCTAAAATGTGAAATTGGTTTTCTGCGAGGAGGATATCTTACTTTGGAGGGAGATGTACTACTGGATTTCTGATATTTTTATCATGCATATATGAATGTGAAAATTAGCTTAAAATATATTCATGGAAGGAAATAAATGAAAGGGCAAACAATTGCTGTACCAACATAGTTGTCAAAAGATTGATTTATATTTATATGTGTGTATGTGGTATGTCCCAGTTATTCTAAAATGCTGTAGTAAACATAAATTTCAAAAAGATACAGCATTGATTGACAGATTCCGATAAATAATTGAAATATATAAGCTATAATTTACTTTTATTTAATCGTACAATTAATCTGTGCATTGATTTTATTATTTCTGACCATTTCAGTATTAAATTAAGCAATTGCTTAATTTTCCTTTTTAAATAAATTCCTAATTATTGATTATCTTAAGACAATATCATCACTTCTTTAAATTTTGACTCTATAAGAGCATTCATATATCTTTACAAGTGAAGGCAGCAGAAATAATTAGCTAAACTCAAGTTGCTGTTTCATCTTAGGTCTGTTTTATATTATTATGCTTAGGAATTTAATTATTTCTGCCTTTCTTTTCCTCAGACAAAAGAAGTCATAGTTAAAGTAAAATTACAATGCTTTTGTTAATTTCAAGAACATTTTAAAAACTCAGCCCGTTTCTGCATTAAAAATATCAGTGGTTGAATATCAATTGGTGCTATTACATAGATCTTACAAGAAAGAAAGTTAAACATCGTGTCTCATAGAGCCAAGTTAACTATTCTTTAGAGTGACATGAAAACCTCAAAAAGAAGTAGAAATCAGTAATCTGCTGACATAAAGTTAAAATGTAAATGGCATGCCTATGTATTTCTTTCATAGACATATAGGTTGCAATAGACAGATTTTCTCTATTGAAAGAAATATGGGAAAAACAACATAAGACTATTAGCTTAATCAGGGTAGGGGTTTTTCAGGTTCATTCACTGCCATATCCTAAGTGTCATATGCCTCGTAAATAGTAGGTGATGCTTAAATATATGTTAACTTATGCAGTGTTTTAACATTAGACTGCTAGTTGAATTAATTTAAATATGATGAAATTGAACTGTGCAGCTTAAGATTATTTAAATTATCCCCAGTTTCAGAAAGGAAAGGAGAATGCTAATATATTTACTGAAATCACAGTATGTTGCACATTCCATTGGAAAGCTTTATTATGCAAATATATTTAAATCATATTGCATGATAGTCCTGCTGTAGTTTGAGATTGATCACCCAGTTAACAGCCACTATGTTTTTCAAGGATACTTTATAAGCATTTTTTGATACATTCTTTTTTTGTGCTTGCTTCCTTTGAAGAATCCCTGTAACCATTCAGCCAGGTGTTGAGAAGATATGTAGCAGCCGAGCACTCATCTTTTGACACCATCCTCTGAAATCAGCTTTGGAGATGCTTTCACTCTGTCCGTCTTCTGCAGCAGCCAGGCAGAGTGCTGACTCCTTCACAGCCGTGAGGAACTCTTCAGGCTCCAGAAGTAAGTTAATTGCATTCAGTTCAATCATTGCCAGTGGGTTTAAAACACTTAAGGGAGGATAACTAAACATCTTGCTAACTTACATACAAATTAAACCTCGTATTATTCATCACTGATTATCCTGTTTTTTTTTTTTTTTTTTTGAGTCATATTTTTCTGGAGATGCAATGTCTTCCACTTTTTGTGTTGATAAACTATATCCTTGTGGAAATTTCTGATTTTTTTTTCAGGATTTGTGTTTCACATTCATTATCATAATTTATACTTACAACTTTAAGGCCTGGACAAGGAATAGATTAAAATAACAATGTTTGCAAATGAATACAAAGATTCAAAATGACCAAATATTTTATCAAATTTGCTTGGCTCATAAACTATGAAAGTGGAATACAATTTCTGGTTTTCGAAATTTTAAAAAATAAGTGCTGTTTCCATGGCTTTGATGTCCAGTGCTGTATGAAAGGCAATGTACTGGTGCTAGAAAGAGCAGTTTTCCTGATTGGTTGGTTTATTGAATGATATGTTATCTGGGTCATTCAAGGAGAGTTTATGCCAACCTCTAAATGTACATACTAGAAAAACAGAAGAAAATGAAAATCATATATAGGAAAATGAATTGAAATCAGGGAACATGAAGAATCTGTAAAATGAACAACACAATGTACTGCATACCACCAAAAAACAAATTCCCCGCCATAAATTTATGTATGGGCTTTTAACTTCTAGGTAAATCAGGTAACTGTATTAGTTAAAAGATTATTTATGACCATAGGATTTGAAAATAAAGAGTCTCAGGAAAAGTTCAGGTTTTCCTGGTTCATACTTATGAGCCTGTTGTTTTGCCATGTTTCTAGTTTAACTTTACGTTTGAGGCATGTTTTTTTCTTCTCCTAAACACTTGATGTAGACATTTCTTGTTGCTCTTGACGATATATTTACATCACAATGTCACTGCACAGAAAATTAATTATAGGTGCACTTTTATATAGAGCAAAAGTTTGATATAGCTGAAACTGTCAGTGATTGGATGCTTGGCAATTAAAATTTTCTTGAAGTGAACAGGTAAGAGATATTTAATGAACCCACTTTTATTTTGCAACATATTACATGTCAATATGCAACATAAATGCATATGTTATTAGAAGAACAGAAAAACTATAGTTAAGAATTTATATGTGAATGGTGATGTATCTAATTATATAACATTTAAAATAGGCAGCCAGTATGTTGTTGCCAGTATGCTCAAGGTGGTGTAGAAGGACTACTTTTAAGACATTCAAAAATAATATATCTAGATTATATTGAAGTTAATTGATTATAGCTGTGATGGTAGTGTAAAATGATGAGTTTGAGTATGCAGATTCATTCTAAACATGATTTTCGTGTAGGTTTCTTCTTCCTATATTTTATTACCTGGTATTCCTTTTGTACATAATGTATTCATTTATTTTAGAAATTGCTTTTGTTGCTTTGCTTCTTTAGCCTTCCATTAAATGAAACAATTTGAGGAATGTATTCTAAATTTTCTGTGCTGTGCATTTTCTTAAGGAGACAGAGGACACTGTCCAAGCCTGAGGTGACTGTGAAAATGTAAAAATTGTTTGTTTCTTTATGGCAACCCCACAAGAAACTCCAGAGATTTTATTTGCCCAAACAATTAGTTAATTAATAATTTTTGTGTGTGTGTTGTTTTCCGCTGGCAAGGCTTTTTCTAGATAAAAGCTTTTACTTTACGAAAGCTGTTAGCAAAGGAATTGTATTTACCGACAGATTCTCTAGTATAAATCCCAAAACGAAGTAAATTCAAACACATTTTCATTTACTAATTGCTAAAATCAAGGCCAAAGGATTTTCTTAATTAACGTGGAAATAAAAGGCTAACCAGAAATAATTTATATATTGAAAAAGACTCTTCCAAGTTAATGCTTGATTCATTTTTTTTAAATTAGCAGTCCATTAGTGTGTAGAAGTAGTACCTCATGTTCTCTGTTTTTTCTTTGGAGTAACATTAGGTTAAAGTCTTGCATGAAACTAATCACTCTGAAAAAATAAATAAATAAAACGTAAAGTAAACACATTCCTAATTAGGGTTGTCCAACTTCAAATAGCTCATTGAAAATTCATAGGACATCCATTAAAATCCCTTTAAAAATAAATGGAATACCAGGAACTTTCTTAGAGTGAAACAGTGAATGGAGTAGTAGTAGTAGAATAATGATGCAATGGAATATCCACTTGTGATTAAGGAGGACAGCTGAGGTGGTAATGGTTGCTATTATGATTATTTTTCTCACTCTAGCATTTCCAATTGGCCTTGGATAGTAGAAGAGTACTTTTGTCTGTTTCTCTATTCGTTCTCACTTGACAAAAGTATTGATGAAATTAAATAATGAATAATGTCTTAACAACAAATGTGCCTGTAGGCACATGCTTTTCAAAACACATAAGTATGTATGTGTGTGTATTTATGTGCATGTGTATATATGTATGCATGTATATATGTGTGTATATATGTAAAGATAATTTACTATACCTATAATGATGATAATCATTTTACAAAATCATTTTACAAAGATAATCATCGGTTGTTTATATTCTTTCTCTGTCACTGCCCAGTTTGCAAATTTTCCAAACCTTTATCCTCTGCTTCCCTTTAAAATATAAGTTCCAACTGTAAATCATTTTCCTTTTAACTATTAAGGTATCCTTAGTGGCATTAAATATATAACAGTTAAGGAGTGCTTTATTTTTCTGAAATGAACTCCCTTATATTTAAAGTGTATAAATTATCACCTTTTATGACATTATTTGAAAGTGGCTTAACTAGCTATCATAATAATGGGCAACATATTATCATTTGACAATTTGTAGTACTCTTTACTAAACATTAATTTATTTGCTATGTATACCATTTCTATGAGTACATTTTTCATTTGTCTATTTCTTCAACCATGTGTTAGTCCATTTTTGCATCATTATAAGGAAATACCCAAGGCTGGGTAATTTAGAAAGAAAAGAGATTTAACTGGCTCATGATTTTGCTGGCTGTACAGCAAGCATGTTGCCAACATCTGCTTCTGGTGAGCCCCTGAGGAAGGTAATCATTATGACAGAAGGCAAAGGGGGAGCAGGCACATGACATGGAGAGAGTGGGAGCAGGAGAGAAAGTGGGAAGTGCTACACTCTTTTTAACAACCAGATCTCACATGAACTAACTGACCAGGAATTTACTCATCACCAAAGAGCCATTCATGAGGTATCTACCCCCATGCTCTAATACTTCTTACTAGGCCTCACCTCCTATATCAGTGATTACATTGTAATAAGAGATTTGGAGGGGATAATCATCCAAACCTTGTCATTCCATCCCTGGCCCCCACCAAATCACATGTTCTTCTCAGATTGCAAAAGACAATCATCACTTTCCAACAAGCCCCAAGAGTGTTTAATCATTCCAACATTAAGTCTAAAGTTCTAAGTCTCATTTGAGACTCATCTCCTTCCACCTATGAGCCTGTAAAATCAAAATGAGTTATTTCGTCCCAAAATACAATGATGCTACTAGCATTGGCTAAGCTTTACCAGTCCTAAAGGGAGAAATTGGCAAAAAGAAAGGGACAATAGACCCCATACAACTCTGAAACCCAGCAGGGCGGGCATGAAATCTTGAAGCTCCAACATAATCCTTGACTTCAGTTTCCACATCATGTTGTGAAGGATGGACTCCCAAGGACTTGGGTAGCCCTGTGCCTGTGGCTTTGTAGGACACAGCTCACACAGCTGCTCTCACAGGTTGCAGTTGTATGCTTATGGTTTTTCTGGGCAGAGGGCTTAAGCTACCAGTGAATCTACCACTCTGGGGTCTGGAGGACAGTGGTTTCTTTCCAACATCTCCACTAGGTGGTGTCCTGGTGGAGACTCTGTATGGGGGCTCCAACTCCATAATTTCCCCTCAGCTTGCCCTGGTAGTTTCTCTGTGAGGAGCTCCACTCCTGTGGCAAGCTTCTGCTTGGGCACCCAGACTTTCCTATATATCCTCTGAAATCTAGGTGGTAGCCACCCAGCCCCCTTCACTCTTACAGACTTAACACCATGTGGAAACCACCAAGGCTTATGGCTTGTGCCTTCTGGAGCTGTGGCTTGAGCTGTACTTGGTCCCCTTTGAGCCATGACATAGCTGGAGTATATGGGGAGAAATATCTCAAGGCTGCTCAGGGCAGTGGGGCCCTAGGCCTGGCCCCTGAAATCATTCTATTCTCCTGGGCCTCTGGTAATAGACATCCTTGCCCAGAGGCCCAGGAGAATAGAATGGTTTCTTGGAGCAGGCCCAGTCTTGAAAATCTCTGAAATGCCTTCAAGGCATTCTTCCCATTGTCTTGGATATTAGCGCATGGCTTCCTTCTGGTCATGCATGCCTCTCTAGCACATGGTTGCTTCATCGGTTGTTTATATTCTTTCTCTGTCACTGCCCAGTTTGCAAATTTTCCAAACCTTTATCCTCTGCTTCCCTTTAAAATATAAGTTCCAACTGTAAATCATTTCTTTGCTCCTGTATATAATTTAGGCTGTTAGAAGGAGCCATGTCACTTCTTGAATGTTCTGCTGCTTAGAAATTGTTTCTACCAGATACCCTAAGTCATCATTCTTAATTATCAACTTTCACAGATCCCTAGGACCTGGATGCAATCCAGCCGAGTTATTTGCTAGGGTGTAACAAGGAGGACCTTTACTACTTTATTTCCCAGTAACTTCCTCATTTCCATCAGAGACCTTGTCAGTGTGGTCTTCACCATCCATATCTCTGTCAGTATTTTGGTCAAAACCATTTAACGGTCTCTAAGAATTCTAAACTTTCCCTCATCTTTCTGTCTTCGGAGATCTCCAAAGTCTCCCAAACCCTGCCTGATACCCCGTTCCAAAGCCACTTTCACATTTTCAGTTATCTTTATAGCAACACCCCACTACTTAATACCAATTATCTGTGTTAGTTCATTTTTGTATCACCATAAAGAAATGTCTCGGGCTAGAAAATTTATAAAGAAAAAAGGATTAATTGGCTCATGATTCTCTAGGCTGTAGGAAGTATGGTGTCAGCATCTCATTTTGATGAGGGCCTCAGGAAGCTTACTCTCATGGCAGAAGGCAAAGCAGGACCCAGCAGGTCACATGATGATAGTGGGAACAAGAGAGTGACGGGGGAGATGCCACATCTTTTTAAACAACCAGATCTTGCATGAACTAACTGAGAACTCACTCATCACCAAGGAGATAGCACTAAGTCATTCGTGAGAAATCCACCCTCATGATCCAAACACCTCCCACTAGGCTTCACCTCCAAGACTGGGGATTATGTTGCAACATAAGTTTGAAAGGAGACAAACATCCAAACCATATCAAATCTGATAGATATTTTTTCATGTTTAATATATTTAGGTTTATGCTTCACTGCCTAAAACCATCCCATAAAATATGATCCTTAAAAACATACAGATACAAAATAAAGATCATCAATAGGACAAAAGCAATATGCTACCTATGAATGCTTATCTGGTTATATGAATTGAGTTCAATTAGTTTCAATGATATCAAAAGTTAGAGCAAATTAGACTTGTTATGTTATGCAGTATTCACTTTACAAAGAAGAAAGAATAAAAAATCTTCAAATAATAAAAACTTCTTCATAATGGCTCTCACAAATTTATATAGCATAGACTTTGCTAGTCAATTCTAAATCCATATATCTAATTACCTACATGCCTTAGATTTAACTTGTGGAAAACTAACCTCTTGATTATCTTGCCACATACATTCTTCTGGTGTTCTTGAGTTCAGTATATGGCTCACTATATACTAGTAAAATTTTGAATCATTTTGTCATCTTTCCCAATCTTTCACTCCACCAAAAAAAAAAAAAAAAAAAAAAAATCACCTACTCTGTTCAGTTTTTCTTACAAAGAAAATTCTAAAATTCATCTACTTTTCCCTATTTTTACTATCATTATCCTAATCTTTGCTACCATGATTTCTCCTGTAGACTACCCAAAGAGTCTCTAAAATTATCTGCCATACCCAGTGATGTATCTATTTTGCTTATTCTCCATATGCAGAGAGAGCTTACAAAACACAAAATTGAGATGTTGTGACCTCAATAAAGACTGTTACACCTAGACGAAAGACAAAGTTATTTAACATGGCTTACAATGTTATCCATGGTTTAGCATTTTTCTAAATGGCCCCAAGTTGTCCCCCATCATGCACTTCTTGCATTTAAGGCACAAAGACCTTCCTGTTCTTGTTCACATCATGTCACCACCCACCATGGTCTTTGTACCTGACTGTTTCCCCCTGAGAGACTCACTTTTTTTGCCTGCATCTCATTCAGTAGTCACTTTCTGAAGGAAACTTTTCTTGGTCAGCCAAACCAGATTTGCTATATTATATAATCTCATAGCATCATATACCTGTGTTTCATTATAATTTTATGTTTTTTCTTCAATTGTCTGACTAATATTGTCCTCTCCTCCAAAATGTAAACACTGCAAGGTCAGAGTCTGCATCAATTTTGCTCAACATTAAAATGCCTTTTTTTATTATTATTTTTGTATATAATCACAGGCATAGAGCATTTTTCTGTTTTTCTTTGTCTCTCTCTCTCTCTCTGTCTCTTTCTCTTTCTCTCTCTCTCCAGTTTTATATGACTGAAATTTTTGTCTAAAAAATAATTACAGACTTGTTGGCAAGGTAAGGCCTACAGAAATAACTACCATATGATAAATAGTGAGGAAAGCTACAAATAGTCATGTGAGTTCAGTGGAAAAGGAGATTACTTCCTAAGATAATGCAAATATACTTGTTGGAAGTAGAAATATTCTGACCCTCAGAGATAGGCTTCAGCATTAAACTGTTGTAGTTAATATGCTGATATATTGTCTCTTTTAAACAAAAATTATAAAAACTAGAGAGAGAATGCAGAGTCTTTCTGAAAGCCCATAAATACCGACACAACAGCTACAAATGTCTTAGCTGGCAGTACTTGATATAGAGGAGTCTCTGCTGTCTTTGCCTGCTCTTAATGTTTGTCTTTGGGTTGCTAACACTATGGTTCTTACTGTGAATTGTCCAGGGAAGAAGTCTAAATAAATGCTCTTCTTTATGAGGTAATGATTAGTTTACATTTAGGACCAGTAGAGATTTATGTAATTTGGAGAGTACTCTTGGCAACCAACATTAGATGCATGACAACAATCTTAATTGCAAAGCATTGGCTATGAAAACCAGTGGAAACAATCCAATTTGTACTGACTCAATGTAAGGTTATTAACTCAGTTATTGTAATGAGCAATCTATTCTCTGAATGTGCAGTTAATCTCCATATACCACTACAGACTACACTATGGAGTATTTTAACACAGGTTAAATTTAGAATTTCTGTATAAACTGAGGCATCTCTTATCAATATTAAACAGAATATGGGAGCCTTTAACAGCAAGAAAAACATTGGCAGTCTATACAAAGGCCTCTTTTAGGATAATTCATGATTTATTATGGGAAGAAATTTGCAGATTGGAAGAATTGTGTATTGATTATAAATGCTAACTTAATATTACTAATTATTTGTAATATGAAATGAATAGAACACAACAAAATTTAATGTTGGGACTACATGAAAAATTGTATGGAAAAAACGTCAAGAGCTGTGTAGACCTAGGACTACCAGGTGAAAACATTAATAGCATAAGAAAATCTAGACTTGATTTTGAAAAGCATTAACTTAGATGTTAGTTAACTTTGGTCATACAGTTTTCACACATACGTGTTCAATAGTTAGAATAGTTAAGAATCCCAGTGAGGTTGAAAAGATCATGACAGAGAGGATACATAAAGCACACCTATTGGGAATGCTGACATGTAGGCGATATATAGGTTAGTTGCAAACAATAACCTCTTTCATCACTCCTGATTACATATGTAAGACTGGATAATGATTGTGACCTTGCAGGGGGTAGCCTGATCTTACATGTATAACTAATCTTACCTTTGGCCTCTTAGGAATAATCAAGGATAACTGACTCAACAGAAAAACACATTTCCCCTGTCGTAATACAATAAAAGACCAGGCACATTAGATTTGACAATTGAGGTGAAAGATTTGATGCTACTTTTTTTTTTTTTTTTTGAGACAGAGTCTCGCTCTGTTGCCCAGGCTGGAGTGCAGTGGCACGATCTCAGCTCACTGCAAGCTCCGCCTCCCGGGTTCACACCATTCTCCTGCCTCAGTCTCCGGAGTAGCTGGGAATACAGGCGCCCGCCACCAAGCCCGGCTAATTTTTTTGTATTTTTAATAGAGACGGAGTTTAGCCGTGTTAGCCAAGATGGTCTCAATCTCCTGACCTGGTGATCCGCCTGTCTCGGCCTCCCAAAGTGCTGGGATTACAGGTGTGAGCCACTGAACCCGGCTGTTGCTACTTTTTAAGCAACTATTTTTTATAAGGTGACTTTTCCTCTTAATGCCAGGCAATCATAAATCCATAATAAGAATCTGACTTTCTTGTTGATAACTGGCATGCAAATATGGATTACTATGCTAAATCTTCAAGCCTTAACATACTGTTTAATATCTGGAAAACAAATAACCTTTTCACACCTGCTTACTTATTTATGTCTTGAAGATGTAGTTCCATTACAGGCAAATGAGAATCTCTTAGATTATTTCAATACCTACCGCAGTAATGATTTCAACACAGAAATCATCCACAATTGAAAAAATGCATTCATTATTTACAAAGTGACAGAATGATAGGGTAAACCTTTTTCTAATGAGAACCCTCTACTTAAAAGAACTGAAGGGGAAATATTCACAAATAAAATTATATGTAATTTTAAATTGATGTTCTCATTTTATCAAGGTTATAGTATGAAGCATTTTTCAACATTTCTTATATTCATCCTGCAATAAAACAGCAGGTGATCAAAATTTTAGGTCAGGTTTTCTAAACAGTGGTTCCAAATGTAACAATTATACTGATGATGAGCGCTGGCTTGTGGCCTTCATGGATTTTCTTTTGGTAGTTATATGCAAACACTCCAGTCTGGAAATTGGTATGCCCGAATGTGTCACTAAGTAGTGATTCCAGCAAACAACCCACATTGAAATCACTTCTTGGATTTGTTGTTCTATATTTATCATAATATACATGTTACTCTTTTGAAAGTTAAAAGAGAGATTGTTTAAATTTTTAGTGTATTTTATGGGAAGTTTTATAGCAGTAATCCTGATTCCTAAATATTTGGGGACAAAATACATGTAAATGACTTCTTTAGTTCCATAAGTGTATTCATGCCAAGGGATCTATGCTGCTCCAATAGGAAAAGTAATGATAGATAAGGAAGCAATTGAAGGAAATGTCAAGTAAGAATCTTTTAGTTACCATGTGAGTGTCCCCATTCTGGTGTCTTCTGAGTGGATTCCTGAGTCTTATTTGGTGTGGGTTTATGGGCATTCTGGTGCTTACCTATATGAATAACACAGAGCTTTTTTTTTTTTAATATAATGGCACAGTTATCATTTCACACATTGTATGGATGCCTTAATTTAGTGTGTTTTATGGTCATCAGCTTTTGTGAAACATTTTTATGTTTAATAACTTGTCTTTAATTTAAAGGGACTGCCCAGTGAGGGTGACAGTTCTTTTTACAAAGAAGAATTTTTATAAAGGACCCAACATTTTAAGAAAAGGATTGTCTCAGAAACCCTTTACCAGGATAAAATCTTTCATTTAATGTGATGAAATTATCAATTATTTATCTTGCTGTGTGTTTTCTTGTGCCTTAAGCTATCTTTCTCTGCTGTTGAAGAAATAAAGATATTTTCCTATGCATTCTTTAATATTTTAAAAGTTTATTTTCACATTTTTTATGTAATGTAGAAATTAAGTTGGATTTGGAGTACTGTACAGTTCCATTTTATTTTTTCCATACTGGTAACCAATTGTCTTGTATTGTTTATGGAATAATTTATCCTTTACACATTGAATTGGAATTCTAGAACTGCCATAAACAGTTTTCGTATATGAATGGATGTATCTTGATTTTTCTATTTATTTTATTGTTATATTCATCATCTCTGCACAAATACTATACTGTAGTGTAATTATCCTATTTGTAATATGTCTCAATAGATTGTGAAATAAATAGCTCCTTTCATTTCTCTTCAAGATTGCCTTGCCTAATATTGGTTTTTTATTCTTTATCCTTCTATTTTAATTTTAGGAGTAGACAAGTCTGGTGAAAACTTATGTTGTAAATTTTATTGGAGTCACAAGTAATTTTTATTTTAGATGAGAAGAAATATTTTATTTTATATTTTTAAATAATTACTCTATCAATGTTCCTTTTTAGGTCCTAGACTAAATTTTTATAAAATTATCCTGTACATCTTGAGTTTCTTTGCTATTTCTTCAAAAATGATGCTTTTTGTGTTTTTGTGTATGGATTTTTAAAGTGTTACGTTTTTAAATTGATTTGTCTGAACAATAACATTGCTTTTTATCATTATGTCTTCTAACTATGCTGAAGTTGAACTAGTTTAGTAGTTTTGTTTGTTGTTCCAATTACATGTTTGTAGTTATAATATCTATGAAAATAGCATTAAATTTTCCTTATATAATTTTTTCATCATATAATTGAACATGCTAGGAGCTCTATTACAACGGTAAATGAGAACAGTGATTAAGGTCATTCTTACGTTTTCCTTGGCTTTTTGTATTTGCCATAGTGTATGATGTTTTCTTTAAATCATTGTATGGTGAGTACCAATTTGGGATATATACACTCTAAAACTGGAGAAGCACAATTGTCCTTTTTATTATCTTCTTCATAACAAACATTTTGGAGTTTCTACTGCAGTAATCGGTTTTAATTTTTAATAGGTAATGGTGCTGAAACTAACCAAACCTTAGCCCTGTTTCTGACTCTGTCTTTAAGGTGGTAATTCTTCCCAACTTACATTGCAGTCAAGATTAAAGTACCATTAAGAAGAAGCATAGGATCCTTTTTTGGGGGAGGATTGAGAGGGGAGGATTATATTTTTGAATATTTCAATGTTTGATAATTTTTTAATAATGTTTTTTCCAGGCTCAGAATAATGTCCATTCTCAGCTCTTTTCCAGAAAACTTTATTTTGGCATATTTAAATATGAAATATTTACAATAATTGAAAATAGCAATTTGATTCTCAGTCTGAATCTATAAGCAAATAGGATTTTTAAAAATAAATAAGCAATTAGGCATATATTTCGTAATTGGATAGAATTTGAAACATAACTCTTCATTTATAACTGAAGGATTAGGGGCCATCAAGAGATTAATTTACATGAGTTTATGCAGACAATTTGTGTAATTGATTTATCTTCTTCTGGGCTGTAACTTCAAAAATTTAAAGTACTTTGGGAACTATTTTATTGTTTTACAGGTAAAATTTCTTGGTTTTCTTTCCCAGTTTATTTCTTTGATTTTCTTTGGTTTCTATACTGTCATTTGCTCCCATGGACAGGTTGTTATTATTATCATCATGATTATGGTTTAGTATTTTAGTGAATAATATTGTTCTATTATTTTTGTAACATTTAATGAAGAAAGGTTTATAAAACTCATGTACACTTTAATTAATAACTACAATGTGAAGAACTGTGGAGCTACCACTCAGTTCAAGAAATAGAATATTGTTAGGATCCCTATCTGCCTCTGTCTGCAATACTGCCCTTCACTAAAGCTAGAAGTTGTATAATGATCTAAGCTATGTAATAACCATTTCTTTGGTTTTTGAATTTATGGTTATTATAAAGTACATGTGAATTGTAGTGCATGTGCACAGATTTCCACACAGGGATCTTATACATATTTTGTTAAGTTTGTACTCATTTATTAATGGCAGGAGTTTTTTTAATCAGTTCTCTGGGATTTTCTATGGAGACAGACGTGTCATCTGTGAACTAAGACAGTTTTATTTCTTCTTGATTTGTACAACATTTATTCCCTTTCCATTTCTTCTTGTACTAGTTCAGACTTTCATTCTACTGTTTAATAAGAATGCTGAGAGGGAACATTCTTGTATTGTTCTTGATTTTAGAGGGAAGGCATCTAGTTTCACATTATAGAGCATACATTAGCTGTAGGTATTTTGTAAATGTTGTTTATCAAGTAGAAGTTTTCCTCTCTTTCTAGTTGGCTGAGAATTTGTATTATGAAAAGATATCGGATTATGTCACATGTTTCTTCTAAATCAGTTGATATGACTTTTTTTTTTTTTTTTTTTTTTTTTTTTTTTTTTTTTTTTTTTTTTTTCTTTTTTTTTTTTTTTTTTTTTTTTTTTTTTTTTTTTTTTTTTTTTTTTGCTTTAGCTTGTGATAGATTGCCCTGATTTTTTTTCCACCCCCCACCGAGACGGAGTCTCGCTTTGTCGCCCAGGCTGGAGTGCAGTGGCGTGATTGGCTCACTGCAAGCTCCGCCTCCAGGGTTCATGCCATTCTCCTTCCTCAGCCTCCCGAGTAGCTGGGACTACAGGCGCCGGCCACCACGCCCAGTTAATTTCTTGTATTTTTAGTAGAGACGGGGTTTCACTGGGATTACCCTGATTTTAAAATTTTAAATTAGCTTTGCATAAATCTGATTTCATCATGGTGTATAATTTTTCATCCATTGTTTGTTCAATTTGTTAATATGTTATTAGAACTTTTTGGATCTACATTATGAAGAGCAATTGGTCTATAGTTTTCCATTCTTATAATGTCTTTATCTGTTTTTATTATTAGGCTAATGCTGTTCACATAGAGTGAGTTAAGAAGTGTTTCCTTGACTTCTGTTTCTATTGGAATTTGTAGAGAACCAACATAATTTCCCCTTACATGTTTTGTAGAATTTGCCAGTGGAATAGTCTGGATCTCGTGCATTTTTTTTAGAAAGTTATTTATGATTGACTCAATGTCCATTAACAAATAAAGAGATATTAAGATTATCTAATTCTCTTGGTGTGAGTTTCAGTAGTTGTCTTTCAAGGAATTGGTCCATTTTTTCCAGTTTATCAAATTCCATATCGGCATAGAGTTATTCATAATATTACTTTATTGTCATTCAAATGTACATTCAACCAGTAATGTCAACTCCTCTTTCATTTCTGATGTAGTAATTTGTGTCTTATCTCCTTTTCTTGGTTACTTTGGCTAGAAGTTTATAAATGTTACTGGTCTTTTCAAATAACTAGATTTTTCTGTTTTCCATTTAATTGTTTTCTGTTTATTATTTTTTTATTTCTGTTTATTATTATGTTTCTGTTAATTATTATTGTTAATTTTCTCCTGCTTTCCTTAGGTTTATGTTGCCAATTTTCTCTAGGCTCCTAAAGTAGAAAGATTATTGAATTTATATCTATTTTTCTAATATACGCATTCTATGCTATAAATATCTCCATAGGCAGTGCTTTCACTGCTTTTGTTAAGTTATATTTTAAGTTTTGTTTAGTTAAAAATTTTTCAAGTTCTCTTGAGCCTTCGACGTGGATTATTTACAGGTGTATATCTTATTATCCACATGTTTTGATATTTTCAAGCTATCTTTCTGTCATTAATTTAATGACATTTATTTCCATAGTCATCTCAGAACATAATTTTTTCTATCCTTATATAATTTCCTTTGCATTTCTGTGAATTTTTGCCTCACATCTTTTAATGCACTGTTAGGTGAATTCATGTTAAGGATTGTTGCCTTCCTGAAGAATTGATAGTTTTCTCATTGCTGAATATTCCTCTCTATCCCTAATAACTTTTATTGCTCTGAAGTCAGCTTTGTCTGAAATTGATATAGCTGCTTCAGCTTTCTTTTGATTAGTGTTAGCATGGTCTATGTTTCTCCATCCCTTTAGTTTTAATCAGTGTGTTTTTAATTTAAAGTGAGTTCTTTGCAGATAACATATAGTTGAGTTTTTTGTAAATCACATCTGAAAATGTCTGTATTTATTTGAAGAATTTAGATCATTCATATTAAAAATGATGATGACTATATTGAGTTAATATCTACCATGTTTTTGTTTTCTATTCATTTCAGTTATTATTTTTAGTTTCTTTAATTTTTATTTTTCTGCGTTATCTGGTTTTAAATGAATATTTTATATGATTCCACCTTCTGTCCTTATGTATTAATTCTACTTCAAAAAATTTATAGTAAGGTTGCCTAAGTGTTTATAATATACATTTACCATTAATTATTTACTTTTAAGTAACACTATACTATTTTACAAGTATCCAGATAATTAACAACAGAATATTTCCAATTTCTTTTCCCGTCCCTTTTCATATTGCTGTCATTTATTTCACATATACTGTATTTCACTTTATGCTATATTCAAACAAAATATTATTACTATTTGTATTTTGAACAAATAGCTATCTTTTAGATTGATTAAGAACAGGGAAAATATTTTACCTTTACTTTTTCTTTTTCTCTTTCTTTATACCAACTGAAGTTCTGACTTATTATTTTCTTCTCCTGAAAGAACTTCTTTTAAAATTTCTTGCAGGGCATATGTGCTTGTGATGAATTTCCTTGGTTCAAAGGCCAAGTGTGTTGGTTCATGCATGTAAGCCCAGGAGTTTGGGAGGCTGAAGCAGTAGGATTGCTTGAGCCTAGGAGTTCAAAATCAGCCTGGCCAACGTAGTGAAACATCATTTCTTCAAAAAATAAAAAATAAAAAAATAGCAACATGTATGGCAAGTGTCTATAGACCCAGCTGCTAGGGAGGCTGATCTGGTAGGATCACTTGAGCATGGGAGGTTGAGACTGCAGTGAGCTGTGATCATGCCACTGTAGTGAGACCCTGCCTCAAAAACTGGAAGAAAGAGCAAGCAAGCGAGCGAGAGAGAGAGACAGAGAGAGAGAGAGAGAAAGGAGGGAGGGAGGGAGGGAGGGAAGGAAGGAAGGAAAGAAGGAAGGAAGGAAGGAAGGAAGGAAGGAAGGAAGGAAGGGAGGGAGGGAGGGAGGGAGGGAGGGAGGGAGGGAGGGAGGGAAGGGGAGGAGGGGGGGAGGAAGGGGGAGGGAGGGGGGGAGGGAGGGAAGGAAGGGAAGGAAGGAGGGAAGAAGGGAGAGAAGGAAGGAAGTTAGAGTTTTTATTTTCTTTGAGAAAGCCTTTATTTCTTTTTACTTTTTGGAGGAAAAGATGTTGCTAGATACAGTATCACAGGTTGTTGATCTTGTTTTTCTTTCAACATTTTATGTATTCTATTCCACTTTCTTATTGTTTCATGAGTCCTGATGGGAAGCCCAATGCAATTCATATTCTTGCTCTGTAAATAAAGTGCTTTTCCCTCTGATTTGTTTCAAGATTTTTGCTTTATAATTTGAATATTCTCTAGATGTATGTTTCTTGGCATTTGTACTGCGTGGTGTTCTCTGAACTTCCTGGATCTGTAAAGTGTTTGTCTTCAATTAAAATAAAATTCTTGGTTTTATTATTATTTTAAATATTTTCCTACTCCATTATCTTTGTCTTTTCCTTTTGCTATTTCAGACATTTTTAATGTTTAAACTTTCTAAATTGTTTTAAAGCCTTGGATATTCTGTTTCTTTTTATTATTATTTTTTAATTCTTTTTATCTCTGGTATTTTAATTTGGGGAGTTTCTATTGACATTTCTCAAACTTGTTAAGTCTTTGCTTAGCTTTGTCTAGTTTACTGTTGAGCCCATCATGTCATTTTTCCTTTTTGTTACAATATTTTAATTTTTATTCTTGCTTTTGATTCTTTCTTATAGTTGCCATTTCTCTGTTTACATTATCATGTGCTCTTGCATAATGTCTTTTTAGGGCCCTTAACATATTAATCATAGTTATTTTAAATTCCCTCTTTGATAACTGCAAAACCTGAGTCACATTTGAATCTTGTTGTGATGTTTGCTTTGTCACTTTAAACTGTTTCTCCTGCTTGTTGTGATACCTTGTAATTTTTTGTTATACATCAGACATGTGGCATTGGGTAACAGAATTGAAGTAAATAGGCCTTTGAGGATTTATGCTCATTTGGCTAGAGATGGACTTTGTTGAGGATTTGCTCTAGTTGAAGGTGCCAGAGGCTGTAAATTCTTTTAGTGTACTTTTTTGTTGTTGTTGTTGTCCATCTTCTTACTGTTGGGTTTCTCCAAGTATTTCTCCTCAGAAAGAGTCTGTGTCTTCCAGCTCTTTCACCTGAAATCCACTCTTATTACATTGGAACCTTGTTGTATGGTAGTAATGTGGATAGGGGAAGTCTTCTATAATCTTATGATTGAATATGTCTTTTAGTGAGCTATATCTCTTGGCTGTAATCTTTATGAGTGTTCCTGTGGTGATATAGCTTTTTTTTTCTATTAGATGAATCAGGAAGGCTAGTGTTGGCTCAAGTGGGTGGAAATCCTTTCTCGAGATGGTGCAAGTTCTGGTAAAATCATTTCCTTTGACAAATAGGGCTTCCTTGTGGAGAAAAATCTGGGTGTAATTCAGAGTGGTTACTTTTCCCCTTTCCCTGCCAGAAGCCTATGGGGATTTTTCTTGTCTATGATATTCTGGTGGGTTTATGGACTAAAATATAAAAATGTAGGGGGAGACTTTCAAACTACAGCCTCCAAGAGTTTCTCACTCTCACTCTCAGCCTTCAGCAAATCACCAAAATTTCAATGTAAATGTTGCTTTGTACGGGCTCTAACAGCTGCTGCTCCAGGTAAGCAGATGCTGTCTGTATCTTTCTGGATGTGCCTGGGTCCCCACATTTCATGGTGGCAGTTTTTCTTGTATCTTCAGTTCTCTGATGGGTCCATCAAAAGTCGCTGATACTGTGTTTGGCTCTTTAGTGTTGCTGTAAGGCCTAGAATGACAGCATCCCAGTTTTTTTTTTTTTTTTTTTTTTTTTACGTGTTACAGCTAAAACCTTATCAATCATTTTTAGTCGCCATTCTGGTTGGTAGTTTAGAAGTTTCAATTTTGACTAATACGGCTATCAGTTTCACTAATGACTAATGAACTTCAGTAATTTTCTGCATGCTGCTTGTCCTTTTAGGTATTCTTTGTAGTGCAGTACCTCTTTAAGACTTTTTGTCCATGCTTAAAAAAGGGGTGTATTCTGTTATTTTTTCACTAATTTAGAAGTTCTTTATGTATTTTTTATATAAGTCCTTTGTAAATTGTACGTGTTACATGTTACGTGTTATAAATATCCTTATCATGTATTACTCTGAAGATTACCATTTTTGTTTCATAATAGTGATTTTTGATTAATAGAGGTTCTTTTAATGTAGTACAATTTATTAATCTCGTTCTAATTTTCATTTTATGTTTTTTGTATTATA
Organism: Piliocolobus tephrosceles; assembly: GCF_002776525.5. Lineage (NCBI taxonomy): Eukaryota > Metazoa > Chordata > Mammalia > Primates > Cercopithecidae > Piliocolobus > Piliocolobus tephrosceles. The sequence continues at coordinate 65,508,005 of NC_045439.1, read as the reverse complement.
AGAAAAGTTCTATAGTACCCAAATCATGAATATACTATTTAATGCTGCTTTCCATACGCTTATTTTACCTTTCACATTCTCATGTCCATGAACATTGGCCTATATGTAAGGAGCTGGGTAGGATTTAAGATTTTTTTCTTAATAAACAACTAATTGACTTAGAATTCTATTAATGACAAAGTTTTCTTTACAACACTGCTATGCTCCACCACTGCTATTTAAAATTATTTATATTAGATACTCGATATATTCCAAATGCATCAGAGTATAGCATTGAAGTGGATAAAGATAGTGATTTTTGACACTTTATTATATTACTCTATTTTGTTACATTTGTATCTATAACACACTCATAATTAGCATAGCTTTATAATAAATATTGATATCTGATAGTGCCAATCCTCCAACATTGTTGTATTTCCAAATTTTCTTGGATTTTCATGACCTTTTTAAAATTTTTATTTCTTAAAAAAAAAAACAGTAATCATTTAAGTTTACCCTCATACTCATGTTGCCCTTTATTCCTTCCTCTATATCTTTCTTCTATTATTTTCTTCCACTCAAAGACTCTCTGAAATTTCCTTTATTGTCGGTAGATTGCTGACATAGTTTTTCTTTTTTGTTTATCTGAAAATGTTTTCATTTTTTCTTCATCTGCCTAAATATACTTTGAAGCCTGTGAGTGTGTGTGTGTGTGAGAGTGTGTGTGTGTGTGTGTGTGAGTGTGTGTGTGTGTGTGTGTGTGTGTGAGAGAGAGAGAGACAGAGTCCAGAGTTTTGCTCTGTCGCCCAGGCTGGAGTGCAATGGTATAATCTCGGCTAACTGCAACCTTCGCCTCCTGGGTTCAAATGATTCTACTGCCTCAGCCTCCCAAGTAGCTGGGATTACAGGCACACACCACTATGCTCGGCTAATTTTTCTATTTTTAGTAGAGACAGAGTTTCACCATGATAGTCAGGCTGGTCTCGAACTCCTGATCTCAGGTGATCTGCCAGCCTCAGCCTCCCAAAGTGCTGGGATTGCAGGCGTGAGCCACCTTGCCCGGCCCTGAAGCCTCTTTAATTGTTAAATGTATATTTGGCATTCCCAGGTTCTCTGGGACCTTGCCTGGCCCTGAAGCCTCTTTAATTGTTAAATGTACATTTGGCATTACCAGGTTCTCTGGGAGACACTGACATGTTGATACTCATGAAATACATCTCAATTTCTGAAAATACTCATTCTTCTGAAATCTGTTTCAAATAATATGAAAATAGCCACTCTAGCTTTTCTTTTGGAGTGGTGTTTGAATAAGGTAGCTTTTCCATTCTTTTACTATTTTGCATTATTTGCATTTTTGAGTTTAACGTGTCTTGCTGTTTTATTCTGCTTGATAATTTCTGCCTTTTAATTGCAGTGTTCAGACCACTTATAATTTATGCAATTATTGAGATGGTGAGTTTTAATTCTCCACTTTGTTATTTTTGTTCTATTTGTCCCCTACATGTTTGGTTCATTTTTCTCCTCTTTTCTTGCCTTCTTTTAAAATAATTGAGTATTTTTATGATTATATTTTATTCCCTCTGTTGGATTATATACTTATACTTCTTCATTTTTTTATGGTTTGCTTCAGTATTTATAAACCTTTACTTTATCAAAGCTTCCTTTAAATGATATTGTACCATATCATATATGGTAGCAGTTCTGAAACTTTTTGGTACCAGGGACCGGTTTCATGGAAGAGGATTTTTCCACTGATGAGAGGGAAGTGGTTTTGCAATGATTCAAGCACTTTACATTTATTCTGCATTTTATTTCTATTATTATTACATCATAATACATAATGGAATAATTATACAACTCCCATAATATAGAATTGCTAGGAGGTCAAACTTGTTTTTCTGTAACTGGACAGTCCAATCTGGGAGTGATGGGAGACAGTGACAGATCATAAGGCATTAGATTCATATAAAAGGCATGCCACCTAGATCCCTCATATACACAGTTCACAATAGGGTTCACACTGCTATGAGAATCTAATGCCACCACTCATCTGACAGGAGGTGGAGTTCAGATGTTAATACAAATGATGGAGAACAGCTATAAATAAAGCTGAAGCTTTGCTAGCTTGCCCACTGCTCACCTCCTGCTGTGTGACACAGAACAGGCTACTGACTGGCACCAGTGTATACCCTGGGGTCGGGGACCCCTGATACATGGTACAGGAAGCTTACAATGATTTAAGTCTATATTCTTGCTCCTGTTCTTTGGGCCATTGCTGTCTTATAGTTTACTTCTACATAGTTATAAACTCTACAACATAGGGTTATTAATTTTATTTTAAACAGGCAATTACATTTTCAAGAGACTGACAATGGGCAAAACATTACCCACAAGATATTTATCATTTGTGTGACTTCGTTCTATCTAGTATCATTTTTTTTTTGCCTAAAAAAGTTCTTTTAGCATTTCCAGTAGTATAAGTCCACAGGTGATGAATTTCTCATTTTTGTTTTTTAAAAAAGTAATTATTTTTCATTTTTAGAGTTTTGTTATACACTAATTTAAACTTTTTTCTGTCAGGACTTAAAAGATGTCTTTCAACTATCTTCTTTCTTACCTAGTTTCTGAGAACAGCATACATCTAATGTAACTTATGCTTTTCTGTATGTAGTGTATGTGTTTTTCTAGCTGTATTTGAGTTTTCCTCTTTATCATTTTTTGTTGTTGTTTGTTTGTTTGTTTTCCAGAAAGTTCATTATACTATTGCTTGGTGTGGTTTTTAGGATTTCTTTTGCTTGGGATTTGTTGAACATCTTGCATCTGTGGGGTTGTGATGTTTTTTAAATCATCTTTGGAAATTCTAGCCATTGTTGCTTCAAATTTGTTTCTTCATGTTGTGTTTTTTTTTTTTTCCCCCTAGGATTCCAGTGACAATTATGTTAAACTGCTCTGGAGTCTCACAGGACACTGATGCACTATACCGTTTTTTTTTGGTTTTGTTTTTTCATTTTTTTTCTTCATTTTTTGGTTCATTTCATTGTTATTTGTTGTTAGTATATTTGTGCTTTATTTTAGGCAGTTTCTGTCACTGTGTTTTGACATTCTTTAAACCTTTCTTCTACAGTGTCTACTCTGCTATGAATACCATCTTGTGTGTTTTTCATTTTGTATACTGTATTTCTTATATCTCCAGGTGTTATTTGATGTGTTTTATATATATTTCGTCTCCTTAGTCATCATGATCATGTATTCCTCTAAAATTCTGATCATATGGTGCATCTTTAAAGCTATTTTAATATATTTGTTTGCTAATTCTATTATCTCTTTCTTTTCTGCATTTTCTTCTATTGGTTGACTTTCTCTGATGTGGGTTAATATTTTCTTGCTTCTGTGCATTCCTGGCAATTTTAGCTGGATACCAGACATAATGAATTTTCAATTATAGGTTGTTGCATTCAGGGGGACCCCAATGCAGATTTTGGGAACTTTCTCTGTGCATCTTCCTCCTCTCTGATATCTGCATCTCTCTGAACTCGGATCATTTTCTACCCAACCCAACCAAACTTCTAGATTCTATTTGAGTCACTCTTTCCTGTGCTGTAATACAACCTAGAAACTGCTTCCACACAGAAAGTTGAAGCAGTTTTAGGGATAATCTCATCGCTACTCTTTTTTTAGCAATTAAAATTCTGTGCCAATTGTTGTCTCATGTTTGAAATATATAGTGCTTTTTTGTCTGTTTTTTTCTAGTGGCTTAAAAAATGGGATAAGTATATCAGTCTCTTCAGCACAGGTAAAAGCAGAAATCTCTATTTTTACCTTAATTTTCAAAGTATATTTTGCTGAACATGGTATTAGAAGTTCATAAATATTTCATCTAATCTCCTTGTTGTCTAGTTTATGTTTTTTATTTGTTTTGTCTTTACAGGAATATAACATTTTTTCCTATTGCTATTTGTATTTTCTCTTTGTAGTTTTTCATTAATTAATTTATTTATTTATTTATTTTATTTTTATGATGCAGCACTATCTTCTGTACTTACTATTTGTGTCTCTTCCAAACTCACATGTTGAAACCCTAACCCCCAGTGTCATGATGTTTGGACTTGTGCCTTTTGGGAGGTAATTAAGGTTAGATGAAGTCTTGAGAGTGGGCCCTCCCAATGGAATTGATGCCCTGTAAGAAAAGATACCAGAGAGCTTGCTCTGTCTCTCTTTCTAACACATGAAGCTATAGTGAGAAGGCAGCTGTCTGCAAACCAGGAGAAGAGCCCTCACTGGAACTCAATCCTTCTGGCTCCCTGATCTTGGATTTCCAGCCTCCAGAACTGTGAGAAAATAAATGTATATTGTATAAGCTGCTCAGTCTGTGATATTTTATTATGTCAGCCCAAGCAGAGTTATATTATTTATTGTGCTAGAGTTCATAGACTTACTTGAATCTATTTCATACTTTCTAACAGGTTTAAGTGCTGTTCATTATATCTCTGAATATTATTTTTATCCATTATATGGAAGTTAATTCTTCTACCACTTCAGTTACATGTATGACAGATTCATTCACCATATTCCATTGGTATTTACTTACCTTTTCTGTTTTTTTTTTTTTTTTTTAAATCCTTATTCCTCTTAAAGTTTTATCTGGATATCTGCTCCCCATTGTATGAAGCCAAATATGGCATAAGTATTGTTTCCAGTTAAATGCAATTGAGAAGAAGTAGATGCAGGAAAGCCCTCTGCCTTTTCTCTACTTACATAAAAGAGGGATATAAATTTATAAAGACAAAAGATGTTCCATCTCCTCTCTCCTCCAGTGAGAAAAAGAGTAACCACTGAAGACAAATATAGACAATTATTTACCTGGAGACAGCACCAAAGGAATCTACATTAACATACTTTACTAACTAGCCTTTATCTACTATTTATTTACTTTTCCATGATTTTCTACCTCTAGAGACTCAAAGTCCTTTTTCTTTGACTTATCACTTTTCTAATAATTAGCTTTTCTTTGTTTGAGATGCTATATAAGCTGCGATTCAAGGACAACTTTTTCAGAATAACGAATTCCTTGGGTACCTCCCATGTGTATGTATGTGAAATATACATGTTAATATACTTTTGTTTGTTTTTCTCTTGTTAATGTGGAATTATAGAAGTCTGTTCCAACTAAGAACTTGAAAGGGTTGAGGAAAAATTATTTTTCTTCTATACTATTATCCGACTTTCTAATTTTTCTTTAAAAATACCTAATTTCCTACTAAACTCATTTATTGAGTGTAAAATTTTAGTTCTGATAATTGATGTTTGAAGTTTCTAAATAAGTTATACTTTTCTTCCAGCATTCTAAATTGTGTCATTTGATTTATAGCTTATATTAAATTTATTTTAAAGACCATGTCTGGTAAGTGGTAAGTCAAATATTTTCTTGTCTTTTACATGTTTTGCTATTATATCCATTACTTCTTTCTATGCAGTCAAATGTTACCTTTTTATTTGACTGATTTATTTTTAAATTTTGTTCCAACTACAGGATATAAAAAATTATGGAAATAATTTCAGTATATGGATAATATTTTAGTAGGTTAGATCACATGGAGGATTTACCTTTGCTTAGAAAGGGCAAGTAAGCTGAAAGTTGTTCACTTGAATCCAACTAGAATGTAAATGGATACAGACCTAAACGTCAGTCATTTTTGAGGGCTAGCCTATTTGTAATGCGCACATGCCCTTTAGAGTAGCCCATTTTTATTGCAGTCAAGATTCTAGTATTTCTACAAAGGCTACTCTACCTGGAAAATCCCAAACTCCATTTACTGTTCTTCCAGACCTAAAGGACCCTCAAAAGGTATGCTCTGCATCTTAGCCTCTCACTCACTTCTATTTCACTACAGGATTTTCATTTGTATCTAGGATTATGTGTGCTGTTCTTTTCTAATTTTAATTTTCCCATCATTTTTTTCTGGCTCTGCTAAGATAAATGTAATTATTTTATGATGTTTAACAAGCTTTGCATTCCTGGGATAAATGTTTATTGGCTAGGTTATGCTTTTTAAAAATATTTTTGACTAGTTTTCTAATATTTTCATAAACAATTTGCATCTGAGTTGATGAGTGATTTTCCTGTAATTATCCTTTTTTCTGTTCTCAAGGTTATGTTGCTTCATAAAATGCATTGGGGACTTTCCCCCTGTCTGATTTTTTTAGGAGTGTTGGTGTATAATTGAAATTATTTATTCTTTGAAAGCTTTCTGGAATTTGACACAGAAGACATCTGAGCCTGGAATTTTCATTGTGGAAGATGTGGTATTATAAATTCTACTTCTTTGATGATTAAAGGACTATTCAGATTTTCCATTACCATTTAAATTAGTTCTGAGAGATGCTTTTTGTAGGAATGTATACATTAAAACTAAATTTTAAAATTTATTGTTATTTACTTATGCCTAATCAACTTTATTATTATTTTATGTCTGCATTTTCTATGGTAGTGTTCTCTTTTTCATTCAGGATGGAATTCCTATATGAGTCTTATTTTTTTTTTTCTTAATATTACCAGTGGCTTATAAACTATTTGTTTATTTTGTCCTTTAAAGTTATCACTAATGGCATTGTTGATATTTTCTCTGGTATGTTTGTTTTCTATCCAATTAATTTCAGTTCTTATTGCTATTATTTCCTTCCTGTTACTCTCATAATTTATTTTAATGTGTTTTTTCCTAACTGCTTATGATGGATTTTCTTTTTCTACTAATTAATATTTGGTCTTCTTCTTTAACACATATGTAAGGCTAATTTTGTTTTTCTTAAGGGCTGATTTAGTTGCAATACACATTATTGATATGTAGTATTTAGTAACCATTTAGTTTAAAATATATTATTATTTATAAAAAAGAATTTTTTTTTTATCAATGGATCATTTAGGAATGTTTCTTATCTTTTAACAGTTATGACTAATTTAAAGCTTAATTCATTTTGGTAGGGAACCATGGTCTTTATTATTCCAGATTGAAATATGTTAAGACAATGCCTTATGAACTAGTTGACAGTCAAATTTTTAAAAAAGCTTTTAGCATATGATATGATTATCTTATAACTGTTGGGCATTATGCACTATACATTCAGCTATTAATTATGTGACTAAATCCTTTATATACTTAATGGCTTTCTTCTTTTTAGTCTATCAGTAACAAAGAAATATGTATTAAAATATTGAGATATTATTTTGGATTTACTTATTTCTCCTCATAATATGACAGAGTTTTACTCTGTATACTTTGTCGCTATGCTATTTGGTGATTAAAGATGGTGTTGACATAAGAGTTAAATATTTAACATTATGAACCCAAATTATCTGTATATATATTTTTCCTTAATACTAACTTGATTACCTAGTGTTTTTTTTTTTTTTTTTTTTAAAGTATTTTGGAAACCATTCCAACTTTATTGAAATTATCGTTTTGATGCTCAGTATATTATGGATTATAAAATAAATACATCAACAATAACCTGGAGGCAAGGTGATAAAAGATCTGCTATGCATAATTTTCTCTACAAATGCAGATGATCAGTCAGCATCAGTAGAAGATTTGAGATATAGTTAGCCACCTGTCTCCTCAGCATAATGAATGTACTTGCTTCAAAGGAGTGACCAATTATGCCTGAAAATAAAGTAAAATTAATAGGCAGTAATAGGTAACATTTAGTCAACTTTTTCCATGTGATGTATTTTGTCAAAGTAGACTGCCATTTATTTTCCTTAACTTTGTCTCAAATATTAACTCATTTCTGATATGGGAAATAAAAATTTCAAGACTGAATAGTACTTAGGTTGATAGTTTTTGTAACAATCATGTCATTTAAAAAAAAAATATTTCCTGTTAACAGTATCACTGATTAACTGTCATCAGTTTTTTACTGATAAAAGTGTCTTTGATGATACTGTGTTTCCATTAAGAGGATTATTTCATCTCAACTTTCAGGTAATACTGCGGCAAGAGATGAGATAATATCTATGATCTATGCTTTATTCAAAGATAGACTATTCTGAAAATTGATGCTTGATAAGACTTTGAATATCACTATGAACTAAGAAATAATTACTTCTCCATCTTTGAATATGAAACATCATATAAACAATACAGTTCCTTTCCGTTGGCTATGCAATATGGTTGAATAACAATTTATTATACTTTTGCAGCAAACATGATAAATTTGAATGCTCTCCAAAATCATATGTAAAGCATACCAAGCGCCCAGGTTGGATATGAGTCAAAATGTACTCTGTGCACTCTGACATACCAAAATCCTAGGTATAATAATGCATATGTATTCTGGTTTTGAAACAGTTCTTTTCCAATAAAATTTCATAATATTGTAACTTTTGGAATTTTACTACAAAACTTTTTTTTTAAATTTTCTCATCTCATCGTGTAATCTTTCTTGTCTCTAACGCTTAAATATTCATTCAAGAGACCCATAAGACCACTGACTCCTGGTAGGGCAATGCTACAATTTATTGCCCAACTGGAACACTTTTAGCTGTAAAAATGCTAATCCAAAGAGCATGGTGGAGCCACAGTTATCAACTGGGACTCCTCTAAACATCACTATTATACACGATCATCCTACTCCTAAGGAAAACAAATAGAACTAAATAGTCACACTGCCCAAGGATGGTCCCATGAATGAGAAACATGGATGAAGCACAAAAGCAGATCAGTAACTAACTACTTTCTAGCCAGAGATTTTCGCTAAGTTCCTATCCTCGATGTTCAGTTGCTTTGGGGATTCATCCACTTGTATGTCCTAAACGTTCCTTACATGCAATATATATGAAATTAAGTTCATCTTTGAAAATCTACTCTCCTGTCTTTATATTCCTTTGCCATGTGCAGAAACAAGGGAGTTATTATAGATTCCCCCTCTCACCCATTTCCATAATTATTCTTTCATCAACTTCATAGATTTTATTCGTTATTATCTTTCTTTATTCCACTGCCTTGGTTCTGCCCATATCAACTCATATTTAGAAATGTGACCCCCCCAAAAATGATATTCTTGCCTACAGTCTACCTCTGTAACATTGTTGCCAGAGTTTTATATCCAACATGACAGTTTATTTAAGTAATGGCCCTGATGAAAATAATATAATACCTCTAAAGAATTGTCCAGAAATTTTACTCTTTACATTCTAAGATCTGATACTTTTATGCATTACTATATGTCATCCATACTGCCGTTTGACTATTTCTCCATCTGTGTATATGCTTTGTATTAATACTAAATTGGTCATAATCTCTGTCTAACATATAATTATACCTTCTGTGCCTGAAAATATGATATTTTATTCCTATAAATTATTCTTCCTTTTTTGATCTAATTTCTACTGTATTTTTAAAATTAAGTTCAAATATTACCTCCTGTAAGACTTTTCTGATTCACTTAATTTACACTTGTATTTGTATTGCATGTTTTACTAGTTTTATCTTGGTTATTACTATACTTCATTCCAAGAATTGCTCTATTTAGCTCTCTCCTCAACAGGACTGTAACCTTCATAAGCAGGATAAGTGCATAAAGGAATATAGAAAAGCACAGTGTGGGAAAAGTTCAAGATGACCTTAGATGTGAGGGTACAGACATCAATAAGTTAAGGCACCTTTCTTGAGATGATTGTGCTCTGGTAGATAATATAAATCTGTATAGAGTTAATAATAAGAATATATGGTTCATGCTAGTCAGAAATTGTGGAAGATGCACTTTGAGTTCAGGAATTTTTCTAGAATCAGTTAAGCATTGCAGCATATATAAGAAAGCATAATCTGCTTCAAAATTGTGTGGTTTTCTTGTCTCACACTCGTTAATTGTGCAGTGTGGCCATATGTTCTCAAGATGCACAATTATTGAAAACTATAATTATAAATAATTAAATATATATGTATGTAGGTATGTATATATATAAATATAGATATATGTTATGTATATTTATGCATGCTGTGTATTCTAATTATGCACACACTCATATGTTTGATATGTATACTATATATTCTTATAAATGGGCTATAAATGTTTGGCAGCTAAATAGGTTAAAATTTATGATTTAGAATATTTATTAAATGTTCAGGCTTCAGACACTTTTCAAAAGAAGACATTTATGCAGCCAATAGACACATGAAAAAATGCTCATCATCACTGGCCATCAGAGAAATGCAAATCAAAACCACAATGGGATACCATCTCACACCAGTTAGAATGGCGATCATTAAAAAAATCAGGAAACAACAGGTACTGGAGAGGACGTGAAGAAATAGGAACACTTTTACACTGTTGGTGGGACTGTAAACTAGTTCAACTATTGTGAAAGACAGTGTGGCGATTCTTCAAGATCTAGAACTAGAAATACCATTTGACCCAGCCATCCCATTACTGGGTGTATACCCAAAGGATTATAAATCGTGCTGCTATAAAGACACATGCACATCTATGTTTATTGTGGCACTATTCACAGTAGCAAAGACTTGGAATCAACCGAAATGTCCATCAATGATGGAATGGATTAAGAAAGGTGGCACATATACACATGGAATACTATGCAACCATAAAAAAGGACGAGTTCAAGTCCTTTGTAGGGACATGGATGAAGCTGGAAACCATTATTCTGAGCAAAATATTGCAGGGACAGAAAACCAAACACTGCATGTTCTCACTTATAGGTAGGAATTGAACAATGAGAACACTTGGACACAGGAAGGGGAACATCACACACCGTGGTCTGTGGTGTGGTGGGATAAGCAGGGAGGAATAGCATTAGGAGATATACCTAATGTAAATGATGAGTTATTGGGTGCAGCACACCAACATGGCACATATAGACATATGTAACAAACCTGCACGTTGTGCACATGTACCCTAGAACTTAAAGTATATGTATAAAAAAAAATGTTCAGGCTTAAAACTCTGTCATTGGATTTGTATTTGTTTGCCTTAAGGATACTTTCTATCTTAGAAATGGGCATAACACAAATAATAGACAATTTTATTATTGTACACAAAATTAACTTAGTAGTTACTTTCTAAAAACACCAAATCAGTAAGGTTTTTCCAAAATAAAAAAATAAATTTTAAACACAAAATGTTCTTTATATTTTGTGAATTCAAAAATCTGAGTAATTCTTTGAATAAAAAAGTTTTTCTAATCACCTGTTAAAGATTGATATTACAATTTTATGAAAAACATCATTTTGCTCAATGATAATAGTCATGTGATTATTGTAGAGAATGCACAAAATTATCAGGAAATATACATCTTTCATAAACTTATTATTCAGATATTACCACTGTTAAAATGTTGCTGCCGTGTGTTTTAATAAGCCTAGTGCTTGTGAATACGCATGGTAGATAAGCAAATAGGTTGAAATTATATTTTATATAGAGTATCAGGTTTTTTAACGTTAGTTAATTTTTCACAACCATTTCCTCTATATTAGTCTTCCAAAATATGCTTTTAAAAAGCCTTGGTATGTATACCTTAACAAATGCATACTTCACTGTATTTTTTATAGTTTTATGTTATGAATACTTTAGTATATCACATAATTTTTGTTTGCATCTTATTAGATTAGCAATTAGGTTCACTTTATTAGGCATTACTATATCAATGCATATTAATTCTGCAAAACTACATATTATAGAATTCCACATGAATCTCTGATCTTATTGCTCTGTTTAACAACCTCAGCAGCATGGCAACATTTTCACCCATCTGATGGTTTCATTCCTTGTTTGGGTATGTTTACTAAACAGGCAATCCTAAATATTTTTTGAACTAGCTATAGAAGATAAAAATTCTTTAGTATTTTGTCACGTCTTCACTCATTAAAGGTTTTAAATATTTTTCTAATTTTTACTTATGAGTTTTTATTTCTATTGTTTATTCTCTTTGTATCCTTTACTTCTTTAACAAATTAAATTATCTTTACATTGATTAGTAAGAATGTTTATCTCGTGTACTTTCTGCTCACATTTTCCTACATGGTTACTAATATTATTTCAAATACTTTTCAATCTACCAAATCTTAAATGTATATTAATCAACTGTATAAAATATTTTAGTGATTTTTAATGTCTTATGCATAGAAAGTTTCTTTTCACAGTGAGATCAGATAGTCAACTGTGTTTCCCTAGCATTTTTCATGGCCTTTGAAATTATTTGTTTATTTGGGAGTTAATTTTTCTGAATACTATGAAATAAGATACCTAGCTGGTTTATTTTTATCAGTATTTAGATAGCTTTCCCAGTGCCATTTGCTTATGAATATATCACCTTCCTATTTTGTGATGATTTTTAAAATTCTACACCAAAGTTTAGTCACTGGAATACATTTCTATTTATCAACTTGGCAAATCTTTTGATAGCATTGTTCTGTTTTAAATATGGGTAGCTTTATAATATTACTTAATACCTGATTGGAAAGTGCTCTGTCCTTATTATTTTTCTTTCTTTCTTAAAGTTTCTTAGCTAAATTACTTTTTTTTCTCTGCTTAAAATTTGGTAAATTTCCATCCAGAGAAAAAGTTTTGGATTTTACACATTCAAATGATATTATATAAAATAATCAAAGCTTTTACATATTTATGTATGTATATATATGTGTATGCATATATTTATCTACCCATCTGTCCATCTGTCTGTTCATCTTTGAGAAAACTAACATCCCAGTGATATTCATTTATTCCATTCAGACTGTTTCTTCATTTTAGTTTTTAAGTATTTCTTACAAAAAGTCTCTAATTTGCTTGATGTACCATACATGTATCGCTTGTCAATTTTAATTTTTTTAATGTTTAGATTTCCTGTTTTTAAAATTTTGTTTTTAATTGTCTTTCTTACTTTATTATTTAGGTTTTCATATCTTTATTATTGATTATTAAAGTAGAACCAAAATATAAATACCCCATTATTTGCACACATGTTTTCCTCTTGGAACTGTCTCTATCCCTGCTTTAACTTAGACTTACTGCTCTCTAGACATGCCCCAAACTGTTATCCTGAGACCACCCTTAATTACTCACCTTATTAGAACATGGAATCAACTTATTTCTTGGTGCATAGGATTTCTCATCACTTGAATTAATCATTTGATTGTAGCCATCTTCAGATACTTTATGAGAAAATTTGGGGGAGTAAATCTTGTTGAGCTCTTCCACGTCTGAAAATATTCTTACTTAAATTTGTAATTTGGCCTACATGCATTGTTCCACTGTCTGTTAACATCAGTGTTGCTGATTAGAATCCAAGATTTATGGTACGTGTCTTCCCTTTTTCCTCTCTAGAAAATTTAAGAACTTATATTTGACTTATTTATTCATCCACTGAGTAGTTGCTGTGTGCTGGCTATGGTTCTATGTTGTATACTTAAAACACAGCCATGGGCAAAGTAGACAAAATTCCTGCTCTTACATAGTTTACCATAGAGCTGGCAGAGAAAGACTAGCAATTTCCTAATGATTAGATCCATGAATGTATCTTTTTACATGCATTGTGTTAGACATTCAGCAAGCCCTTCCAGTCAGAAATAGTGTAATCTGAACCAACAGTAATTATCTTACACTAATTTGCAATGACTGAATTCACTTTATTTCCCTGAAACATTGTCTCATTAGAGGTAAAAGTTTTTACAGTAATCTTTTGCAACTTATGCCTTTTATCATGTTTTTGTTTTGTTCTGAAATTTGGACTCAGTTTCACTTCTCATGTAATCACACAGGATTTCTACTATTTTAACATTTTGACTTTATTCCATATACTCATTTTTGTCTCTGATCATTTATTATAGTGTTATATTAATTTACATCTCTGTAATATGTGTTTTAATCTTTCTGAGGCTACTCTAGTTGAGGTTTTCTTGTGGTGTGTATGCTCTTTTTTCATTTTACCTTTTATTACTCTTTTTTCTGTTTGCTTTAACTTGCTCTCTGGTTTTCCTTAGATGACCTGGAAAACTTAGTTGTATGTCCAAACTTTAAAATAGAGTATCAATCCAACTGGGAACACTGTGTAAGATGTAAGCTTACTGACTAGTGAGCTTAGCTCACGGGTAAGTGCATAAATTGCTGGTTGCTGTACTGGGCCAAGGGATCACTAAACATCAGAATGTGAAGACCTTTTCTGCAGTGTACAAATATCCAAAAGTCTGCTCTAATTCTTCCAAAGGGGTTCATTATGATTGTTTTTTAGGAAAATCTTTTCCACTGTTTGCCTGGGAGTTTGGAGGTTGAGTTGCTGCCAAGCATTCTGTGCACAGCAGCATGTGTGTATTGAGGGGACTCACTGCTGATCCAAATACAAACTTAACAACTAACAGCGCTGTTTTCTTCTGCACATTTCACTTACCCTTTCCCTCCTGCTTAGCATTTCTAGGTGCAACTTCTTTTTCTGGTGCTCTGAAACATTGCTTGCTTCCATCTTCCAATACTCTAACCCCTCTTCTACAAGTTCTACAAATCTGATTTGTAGACATTAGAACTCCTTTATCAACTTTTTTTCTTTCTCCTGTTTGTTAATATATTTTTCTGTTGATGGCTTCAGGCTGGTTTTCCTTATCGCTGTGGATACTTTTCTTTCTAATTTGATTTACTGTCAGTTATATGGTAGGGTGTGTGAGGCAATAAATGCATTTGGTGGTGTTCCCTGTCCTTTGTAATTGGAAGTTAGGAAGTGTGGCTCTTGCTGCTGTTTTTGCCATTGTTGTTTCATCACTTACAAATAATGGGTGATATTTAGTGTTTGCGTCCTAAAAATCCTCTTTATACATAGTATAACTGATAAAAATGATATCTCAGGCTATGAGTTAGAACCAATGGAGGGGAAAGGAAAAAAAAGGGAAGGGAAAGGGAAAGGGAAAAGGGAAGGGGAAGGGGAAAGGGGAAAGGGAAAAGGAAGGGAAGGAAAAATTTATCAGTGAACAATTATTGGTAAGATACTGGACGAAGTATTTTTACTTAATATGAATAACTCACCTGTTATATCATATATAATTGGCATCAGCTAATATTTCTAAAGGACACTTCCAAAATTTGACACCTTATTGATGTACGCTGTGGGTCACTTAAAATTTCAAGTTGCATCACATCCTATAATTATTTGTGTATTTGCCTTCATTTATCTTTAATTGGAGGTTTTAAATGGCAGGACTTACGTTTGGCTGATATTGTTATTTCTTAAAATACTGATCACAGATGAAACCAAAATAAATTATTGGCAAACGTCCTTAAGTTAAAGCTAATTACTGCAATGATATATTATTTTAGCTTATAATTCTGGACTCTACTTCAAGTATAAGTAAACTAAAATTGGTAAAAGTGAGAAATCTATATTAACATGTAGGTTATCAGTACTTACACTTTCATTTTAGATAAATAATGAATTCTAACTTCTTAATATATTTTCTCATAATTGAATGAATATATTCAATAATTAAACATAAATATATACAAGTTTTATGTAACAAGTACATTATTAGACAGTAGAGATATAGGCAAAAAAAAAAAAAAACCCATTACAACTTTATTTAATATGAATGTAGCTGTACTCTATCTAAATTTGAGATACAAACTAAAGTCAACAATTCCTAACAAATGAAATAATACGTTTAAAAAAATTAAATGCAGCATACACGGCAAATCAGAGGAAAATATATACAATAAAAAAGTAAGTCTAAATTCTGTGTCTCCTAACTCATAAAAGATTCCCCTGGAGAAAAAGAGAACTACAGTGCCTTTTCAAGGAAAATATAAAAATCATTAGTATTGTCTAAATGCTTTATAGGAAGAGGCAAATTTGTCTTTTTAAAAAATACTAGCTCAAGAGCAGGGCCATAAAGAAAAAGATGTAAGCTTTAGGGACTGCTTCACTTATGAGTCAAATAAAAAGACTGGATATACATATAAATTATTTGTACGTTTCAACAATCCTATGGCAAAGTTAATGGCACACTCTTTTGTTTATATATAATGACAATATCATACCATAATAATATCAGAATTATATATATATGTGTGTGTATATATATTACATAATATACATGTGAAAATATTGGTAAAGGAGTAGAAAAAACTGATTTTGAAACCTGGTATAATTTAAACTTAGTTTCCAGTACTTAGCAGTAAATGATGTGTAAATATGCACAAAAGTATTCAACCAATCCGTATCTGCATATAAAAAATGGAACAACAATCCTTTCTTAAAAACTGTTATGAGGATTAAGTATATGTATGTTTGTAAAGCACTTAATCTGTGTATCCAACTAATGATAGGGATGCAACTAATGTCAATTAAAATCTTGCATATTTTTAAATTTTATTCTTAATCTTTCATTCTGAAATTAGTATTCAAGAGTAATGTAGAACTTTTAGTCGTCACGCTTACCTATAACGAAACAAACTGCACATATCTTAGACAAAAGTCCTTGATCTTATACTTTAAGTGTTCTTTTCCAGTACCATTGACAGAGAGTTACTCCAGAGTAAAGATTTTCAGTGCTCCATTAGTGTTCTTCCATTTTTCTAGTTTTCTCCTATACCTGTTTACTTCTCTACAAGAAGGATCCTTGAGGAGCTTGAATCTCACAGCATGTGCTCATTATCCCAGACGTGGGGGCACTGAAGCACCATACAGAGTGTGTTGGAGATGGTAAATAGCTTTTTTTCTCTCCCTGCCAGCTTTGAGTGATTGGTAGGAACCACATAAATTGCTCTTCTGAGAATGAAAGAATGCCTTAAAACCTGCAGGAGAAAAGCAGCATGTTTCACTGGGTGGGAAGAGCGACTCTCATCTTACTTGCCAGTTCCTTGACATCCCAAGTGGGTCTTAAGGTTAAGGTACCCCTGCCAAGGGGTGTTCACAAGAAACTGGCAGGGAGCTCAGTGAAGAAGCGGAAAGGGGAATGGACTCTGAATTCCCAGAATCTGGAAATTGAGGAAGTCTTATGGTAGAGAAATTAGATGAGATGAAACAGGATTAAGGTGGAAATATTTTGCAACTGATTTAATGCATCTTTCTGTCCCTTTTAAGTCGTCTCTCAGCAATATTAAAATGGCAACACTCAGCCTTAATATTGTCAGAAAAAAACCAGAGCTGGACAAAAGTTAAAGCAGTAAATATGGATTTTTACTTAGGGACTACTGCAATAGTGGAAAAGAAATCTAAGTATAGAAAAGGGCTCAAGTCAGAATACAGCAAAGACATATGGGGATTTATAGCCAAGGAGCAGGTTGTCAGGGATGGAAGTTGGGAGATGGAAAATTACTAAGAGAAAACATCAGAGGCAGGGAGGATTCTGGCTAAACTGATTTGACAGGGTTCCTGCTGAAGGCAGGCTGGGGTGATCAGATATTAAGGGTAGGAGATGAGGAATACCATCAGGTATGAGGGTGAGGGATTCTTCCTAAACTGATTTAGCAGGATTCTTACTAAAACTAGGCAATGCAAAGAGGAACACAAAACCCAAATGTCGAGTTCTAGTTGAGAAAGGAGTTTAGAGGAGCTGGGAAATGTTTTGTCAAGGAAAGTCTATCACCATAGAATAATTTAATAGGCTAGGATAACATTTTCTTAGCCCAGAGTTTTGTGGTCTTTAAATTTTACGTGCAAACTGAAAACTTTGGTTTCCAGTTAAGTGAAATTTAGGCTAAAATCATAGTAAAGATGACCTTCATAGGCAGGTTTTTTTTTTTTTTTTTCCTTTTCTGTAACTTTAGGCTCCAAAAATATCACTTACTCGGAGTTTAAATTGTTTAATAGAGTGTAGGAAGTGGGAAGAATATGTCTAAGAAGGTTGAAGAATTACTTGACAGTGAGATGGTGGCAGAAAACAGAAATGAAAGGGAATTGAATATTACTGAAGACAAATTGTAAGACCTTTTGTTCAGCATAATCCTTTTCTGTGTATGTTCTGTGTATGTTCTTCTACAAGAAGGATCCTTGAGGAGCTTAAATCGATAATAAATCTAAGAGTCTCTTGGGTCCTATTTAATAATGCAAGTTGCCTTAGTGCTGGTATCAAGTCAAAGTGAAGCTCTTGACCTATACCTCCCAAGACTAACAAATAAAATAGAGTAGTATAAGTAGTATAAAGATGTTAGTGGTTTTCATGTATGTAATTATTTATGTGTAAAAATCAGATAAGTTAATAAATCATAGCAGGTATGAATTATCACCAGAACAAATAATATATTTCAGCATTTGTCATTAAGATTATTTTGATAGCCAATGAATGTGCAGTTTTTATGTTTTATGTATATTCTTTTCCAAAACTACATACAGTAACTACAGTAATTGGTTTAAAAAAGCAAATTCAGCTTATTGAACAGTTCATTTATTGCATATAGCTTTTTTTTTTTTTTTTTTTGAGACAGGGTCACACTCTGTCACCCAGGCTAGAAGACAGTGGTGTGATCATACCTCACTGCAGCCTCAAACTCCTGGGCTCAAACAATCCTTCCTTCTCAGCCTCCTGAGTAGCTAGAATTACAAGTGCACCCCTTTGTGCCAGGATAATTTTTTTTTAATTTTGTAGAGATGGGTCCTCACTTTGTTGCCCATGCTAATTTTGAACTCAGGCAATTTTCTTGCCTTGGTATCTCAAAATGATGGGATTACAGGGATGAGCCACCACAACTAGTTCAAATACACTTTTAGTTATGTTGCTGTTTTAGAACATTTTTAATCATGATTTGCTTGTAACAGTAACTGGAATATAGCAAGTTCTCAAAATGTAACAACCCGGTGGATTTTTCTTTCCTGCTGCCCAGATACAGCTGATTTATCAAGACAGAGGAAATGCAGTGGATAAAGAGCTTTACACAGGTAGAGCCAGCTAAACAGAAAGCCAGAGTTCTTTTCGTTTATTTGTTTGTTTTTGTTTTGTTTGTTTGTTTGTTTTGAGACAGAGTCTCACTCTGTCACCCAGGCTGGAGTGCAGTGGCATGATCTTGGCTCACTGTGACCCCTGCCTCCCAGGTTCAAGCGATTCTTGTGTCTCAGCCTTCTGAGTAGTTCGGATTACAGGTGCATGCCACCACACCTGACTAATTTTTGTATTTTTAGTAGAGGTGGGGTTTCACCATGTTGGCCAGGCTAGTCTTGGACTCCTGACCTCAAGTGATCCG
The DNA here is from genome assembly GCF_002776525.5 of Piliocolobus tephrosceles. Taxonomy (NCBI): domain Eukaryota; kingdom Metazoa; phylum Chordata; class Mammalia; order Primates; family Cercopithecidae; genus Piliocolobus; species Piliocolobus tephrosceles. The sequence goes on along the minus strand of NC_045439.1, from coordinate 65,488,856 downwards.
CCCAGAGTTTCTGAAAGTGCTGGAATTACAGTCGTGAACCACTGCGCCTGACCCAGAGTTTTATTACCACTCAGATCAGCCTCCCTGAAAATTTGTAGACTAGGGTTTTTCAAAGATAGCTTGGCAGAGAGGAAGTTGTGTAGTGAATGAGTATTGATGATTGGTTGGGGATGCAATCATAGGAGTGTAGAAAATGGTCCTAGTGTGCCAAGTCCACTTCTGGGTAGGGCCCACAGGACAAGTTGGCAGATCTGGGTGGAGCCATTTGGTCGTCAGAAATGCAAAAGCCTGAAAAAACATCTCAAAGGCCAATCTTAATTTCTACAATAATGATATTACCTGCAGGAGTAATTGGAGAAGTTGGAAATCTTGTGACCTCCGGAATAATGGCTGGTAATCATTTATGTCTACATCTTGGCAGAATTCAGCCTCCTCTCATCCTCCTAGCCTGGTGGTCTTTCATTAGTTTTACAAAGGTGGTTCAGTTTTGGGGAAGGACTATTATCATTTAAAGTATAAACTACATTTATCCTAAAATTAGCTTGGCTCAAGCCCTGGAAAGACTAAGGGAATTAAAGGCAAGATGGAGGTTAGTTAGATCAGATCTCTTTCACTGTCACAAATTTCTCAGTTATAATTTTTGCAAAAGCAGTTTCAAAAACACATTTGTTAAATGAATAAATAATTGATTTATTCTCTTAATTTTTTTCTACTTTTTAATTGCCTTATAATGTTCTGAACAGAAACTGATATTACCTCTAATACCAATAAACCTTCAGAATAGAAATGCGCATTTCCTTTTTTTAAAAAAATGTCAGCTCACTAATTCTAGAAATTATCATTATATTAGCTATTACTTGTAAAATCTTTAGGCCATTAGTGATGGTAATGGTTTTACTGCAGAAGGAATGAGGATGAAAGATCAATGTGAATCAAGAAGCAGATGGAGGATAACATTACTAAAATTAGCTACAGAAGAAAAGTAATAAATAGCATCTGTATTTTCAATTTAAATAAAAATTTGATTACAGCAAAATTATGTGCCTGCTTTGCTTTTGAAGCAAAGGTTTGGATGACAGCAAATGTCTGAACATTTTTATCAGAAAAAAATATTGGCCAGATTGATTATCATGAAAGTGAAAAATATCAGGAATATTAGATTTTTATTTTTATGTATTATAGAATAAAATATAGAAGAACAAGTGTATCAGTTATGCAGATGTGGATAGTTGCAAGTTCTCACAAAACTCCTCAGGGCATACTTACATAGGTTTTATGTAAGGAGAGGATACGGTAGAGCAGGAGGAAGAAAATGAAGACAGATGTAGGAGCTGAGTGGCCTCCTGGTGCAGCTCCTCAGGGTGGTTTTCTTTTTGGTTGTTGCACAGCATACCTTTCTCCTCAGATTACGAATTATCAAAGTATGTATGAGGAATATTGGTCACATGGACTCAGGCATAAGTTTTCAGTGGACTCTGCCCACGGGTCTTGCAGACAGACCTACAGATCTGCAGATGCAAATTTCCCCCACAAAAGTCAAACTTGCAGTGCCAGTTTTGTTTGCTGGCCCCTGGCAGCCGTCTCAAAATATGTCAAAGAAATATATTTTGGGGTAAAGTATTTTTATTCTTTTCACTAGCTCATCTTGGGCTTACTTTGAGGGCCAGGATTAGACTTTGAGGAGTCTGAGAAATAAGTCTAATGATACTTCAGTTAAACTGCAAGATAACCTTTAACATTAACCTTGCTAAATTAGAGAGGTACATATCTAGATCATTCTAGGTAACTTAGGATCTTCAGAAATTGACTGCCTCTTTGAGCTTAGCATTCAGGGAATACACACATGTGAGCCAAAAGCTTTATTGCTTTGTTAGGGAAAAGGGCTGAAAAACATAAAGTGAAAAATGTATTAGATGGATAGTCTATTGCTATTTTATTGTACTTTATCATTAGAGAAAAGGAAGTTTTATTTGCTAGAGTAAGCAGAATGATATTCCTAGAAGTGATAGCACTTAAGATAGATCTTGAGTAACTAAAAGCTTTGCTGTGATTACATGCGATAATAATAAGTATTCTGAGTACCTTTAAATAATAAACCAGGGCCAAAGCCACATTCGTTATGCTGGGAAAGTGAGCCCAGATATTGGTGGAGGATGAAATTGGAACACAGTATGATTGAAATTTGGCTATGGATTAGGACTGGGGATTCATTTCACATTAACTAATAGAAACAACTTTGTTAAAACCTGTTAGCCAAAATGACAACTGCATATGTTATCAGAGTGACAATATCCATACTTCAGTGTAATACATTTTTAATAAACAATAGTTCTAGAATTATCTTAGCCATTTGAAGAATATGAAAAACGTCTGATGAAAAGCTATTTCATACACATCTACTGAATCTATACCATAATATAGGCACTGAAACCTGAGTTAATGAGATCTGAATTCTCTTTGCAAGAAGATCCTGAACATTATGTGTGAACGTTAGAAAGCACAGACCAGCCTGTCTGCTGGGAGGGACAATGAAAATATTTTTGGTATATTTTTAGATTAATGTATACTAATGTGATGAAAAGGAAGTGTGATGATGAAAACTTTCTTTTCATGTGACAAAAAGAAAGTATAGGCAGCAGTGGGTTAATAAGAATTTTCCTTGCTACATAGATGTGAATGAAATTAGAAATTACCTTGAGCCCCCACCCCTTTTATTTTTAATAATTGGCCTCCTATACTGGATAACTTTGGGCAGTTTGATACTGGAAATGTAAAAAATGATTTTGAGGCTAATGCTATCAAAGTGAATAATTTTCACTGTGTTTATCTCCAGGACTCCTTGTAGTCTAGTCCTGACCATCAGTCAAAGTAAGACCAAGATGAGCTATTTGGTGATTTAAAATGTGCTGTTTAAAGTTTGATACCTTAAACAAAGTTACCTCCAGGATTAGCTTGTCTGCATATTTGCACTGTAGGATATTTAAGACAGTGCCTGTGTCTTGAAC